>NW_024097304.1:0-177378 GCF_016545835.1 Crotalus tigris | reverse complement strand
GGATTCCATAGAAATAAGATTACAAACCTAATCCAAAAGGAAACCCCCACTAAAATCCAAGACAAAGAACAAGAAAATGGCAAAGCCCTCCTCCCATACATAAAAGGCACCACAGACAGAATCAGTAAGATCTTCCATAAACACAACATCAAAACAGCATTCTGCACAAACAGAAAAATATCCACCATCCTTAGAAACCCCAAAGATAAAATTGAATTAGAAAATCAAGGAGTATACGAAATCCCATGCACCACTTGTCCCACCACATACATCGAACAAACCAACAGAAGAATAAGTGCACGCATTGAAGAACATAAGAACTCAGTCAAAAAAGAGGAACCAACATCTTCCCTGGTCCAACACCTAAAGCCACAGGACATGAAATTGACTTTAAAAATACCAGAACCATTGCCAAAAGTGAACATTTTAATAACAGAATAATCAGAGAAGCCATCGAGATAGAAAAACGCCCACACAGCATGAACAAGCGAGATGATACATCCCGCCTACCAGCCATTTGGAAACCCGCCCTTATTGACAAACGACTCCCTAACACAAAAAATGATACCAGACCCACACTCACAAAAACCATACAGGAGGTCACCACCACACATCCACGGAAAAAACAAACCCAAAGCCACACTGATGACGAGGCACGACCACAAACCAGAAGCCAGACCACAGCTGCATCATTAGCCACTTTAAACCCCTCCAATCCATACATGAAGCAAACTGACACCCTCCATGAAGAGAAGCCGGACACGAAAAAAAAAAAAAAAACGCGAACCCAAAAAAAATAGCAAGCAGCCCAAAACTCAAAACCCCTCTGCCAACTCAGACTACCTGAGCACAACCAAACAGAACACTCCCCAGCCAATCAGAGCACAGCCACGCCCCTAACCAATCAGAACACACCTCCACCCAATCAGAACACAGCCAAGCTCCCACCCAATCAGTTCATACCCCCACTGGCAGTTAAAAGGAATAAACAGCTAAGACCACACATTGATGCTCAAAGCACGAAGCTGAAAGCACCAGCCTGAAGATGACGAATGGGACTTCGTCGAAACGTCGCCAAGACACTTCCAATTTTACGTGGGAGAAAACCCGAACAACAAAGACCTACATATATATATATATATATATATATATATATATATATATATATATATATATACACATATACATATACATATACATATAACATACATTTTTTGTTTACATACATACATACATACATACATATATATATATATATATATATATATATATATATATATATATTACGTGACCACCAGGAGGATCTAAGTAAGAAAATACTTTACTTTATTAAACATCACCCTGACAATGTTGGGAGTTCCCAACGAAAGGTTGGTGGTTTTAGTAAAGTATTTTCTTACTTAGATCCTCCTGGTGGTCGTGTATTATTTATTTTTATTTATAATTATGCCCAGGAGTCGTATTTTTATGGATATCATCAATATATCATCAACTAACTAACTGAAGAGAGCAGAATGAGCTCGAAATGGCCATCTTAGTCTCCCAATTTAATTCTTTAATTCTTTGTCAGAAAAAGAAATTTGGATATATATATATATATATACATATACATATACATATACATATACATATACATATACATATATATATACATATATATATATATATAATATATTATATTATTATATATATATATATATATGTTTTCTGAGGTTTTCGCGGGTATTTGTATGTAGGTCTTTGGTTGTTCGGGTTTTCTCCCGCGTAAAATTGGAAGTGTCTTGGCGACGTTTCGACGAAGTCCCATTCGTCATCTTCAGGCTGGTGTTTTCAGCTTCGTGCTTTGAGCAGCAATGTGTGGTCTTAGCTGTTTATTCCTTTTAACTGCCAGTGGGGGTATGAACTGATTGGGTGGGAGCTTGGCTGTGTTCTGATTGGGTGGAGGTGTGTTCTGAATGGTTAGGGGCTTGGCTGTGCTCTGATGTGCTCATATATATATATATATATATATATATATATATATATATATATATATATATATATATACCTTGAATGAAAGGTAAAAGGTATTACCTATACCATTCTCTCTTTATTCTTTGTTAGCAAAACCTAAAAACCTATATATATATTTAAAACCAAGCAAATAAACGTGAGCACCAGGGAATGTTTAAAAATTTTAGTAAAATTTAGTAAAATTTAATACAATACCAATAAAATCACCATAAAAATTAATAAAACGCCTAGCTTTCGTCAGCAACTGCTGACATCATCAGGGTTCAAAATGCCGGTCAGTGGGAGAGTCCTCTTTATAGATTGGCTAGAGTCTGCACTCGGCTCCTAGATATTGTCATTGGGCCTGATGCAATAGGCTGTTTCTCGGTTGCCGGTTTCTTATTGGCAATGATTGCTTTCTTGCATTTTTTGCTTGTGTAGCTGTCATTGGGTGTTTTCTCTTTGCCAAATTTGGGGTTTGATGGAACATCCCCCCTCTCCTTTTTTGCTTTATTGCTACCCCTACTTCGTTTAGTTGTGCCCCTCCCTCCTCCCCTTTCCCCACTCCATTCTGATTGCCCCGTTGCAATGCACTGTCTCTTGTTTTCTTTGTATTTTCCCCAGTTATGGTCTCCACAGATGTTATTCGAGTTAATAACTGCCACAACCCTTGTTTCCTCCTTGCTCCTTGTTTGCACGGTGTCACTTTGAGAGCTCTTCCGTGCTGTCTGTTGATACGGATAGATCGGCATTACAAGGTGGGTTGGGCGGGTCTTATTCCCCAAACATGCTAATGAGGTTGTTTCTCCCCTTTTAGAGTACGATCTGGTAGTTGTTGCCCCCAGGCGTCTCCTTTCTTTATCTCCGATCTTGATGCGTTCCATCCTAGTGTTAATCAACTCGCCCTGGGTGTTCTCTATACGGTAATCAGGAGTGTCAGTCTTCATTGCTCTCTCCCCTCCACTCTCGGTGTTCCTCCCATGTACATCTTTATCGGGTTCTTTCCACACCCCCCGTTGGCACATTTGTGTTGATGCTGCTGAACGGAGCGATCGAGTTGTTACAGGTGGTAGAGCTGGAGAAGCTACCCTTTCCTCTCCCAAATATGGCAGGCAATTCAACGCCCCCACCAAGGGTGTTTTAAATGTGGATCTCTTATCAGGCGACGCTCTCCCCTCCGGATGTCCTGAGGGGTGCGTGCAATCCCCCAGTCCACACATTAATGCTCCTGTATCTCCCGACGCTCCTTCGGATGCTCGGAGATGTCTAACCATTCTGGGGGTGGGGGGAAGTCCCGATCGTTGTCTACATTCCGTTTGAGTACTCCTGGGCTGTGGATGGTGAAAGGGGGAATTCTTCTCCACAATCCTCTCCATTGGTATATTCAGTGTTTCTTTAGGATGTCTCCAATTTTAAATATGGATATACCCAGGGATCATATTTTTAGTGTAATTGTTAACATATATATATATATATATATATATATATATATATATATATATATATATATATATATATATTGTGAAGCAATATATATATTGTGAAGCAATAATTCAAGTTATTCAATATATATATGTAGGTCTTTGGTTATTCGGGTTTTCTCCAACGTAAAATTGGAAGTGTCTTGGCGACGTTTCGATGAAGTCTCATTCGTCATCTTCAGGCTGGTGCTTTCGGCTTCGTGCTTCTAGGAGCAATGTGTGATTGTAGCTGTTTCCTCCTTTTAACTGCCAGTGGGGGTATGAACTGATTGGATGAGAGCTTGGCTGTGTTCTGATTGGATGGAGGTGTGTTCTGATTAGTTAGGAGCTTTGGCTGTGCTCTGATTGGCTGGGGGGTTGGCTGTGCTCTGATTGGCTAGGGGAGTGTTCTGTTTGGGTGGGGGCTTTGTTGTGCTCAGGTTAGTCTGAGTTGCAGGGGGGTTTAAAATGGTGAGGTGCATTGCTATTTTTTGGCTTCGCGTTCGTGGTCGTGTCTCATCTTCATGGTGGGTGTCAGTTTGTTTCATGTATGGATTGGAGGGGTTTAAAGTGGCTAATGATGCAGCTGTGGTCTGGCTTCTGGTTTGTGGTCGTGCCTCATCATCGGTGTGGCTTTGGGTTTGCTTTTTGCGTGCATGTGTGGTGGTGACATCCTGTGTGGTTTTTGTGAGTATGGGTCTGGTGTCATTTTTTGTGTTAGGGAATCGTTTGTCAATAAGGGCGGGTTTCCAAATGGCTGGTAGGTGGGAGATATCGTCTCATTTGTTCATGCTGTGTGGGCGTTTTTCTATCTCGATGGCTTCTCTGATTATTCTGTTATTAAAATGTTCAGTTTAGGCGATAGTTCTGGTCTTTTTAAAGTCAATTTCATGTCCTGTGTTTTTAAGGTGTTGGACCAGGGAAGAAATTGGTTCCTCTTTTTTGAATGAGTTCTTATGTTCTTCAATGCGTGCACTTATTCTTCTGTTGGTTTGTCCGATGTATGTGGTGGGACAAGTGGTGCATGGGATTTCGTATACTCCTTGATTTTCTAATTCAATTTTATCTTTGGGGTTTCTTAAGATGGTGGATATTTTTCTGTTTGGACAGAATGCTGTCTTAATGTTGTGTTTGTGGAGGATCTTACTGATTCTGTCTGTGGTGCCTTTTATGTAAGGGAGGAGGGCTTTGCTGTTTTCTTGTTCTCTGTCTTGGGTTTTAGTGGGGGTTTCTTTTTGGATTAGTTTGGTAATCTTATTTCGTTGGAATCCATTGGATGTAAGTACATTAGTGAGAGTGTGTAGTTCGGTTTTTAGGTGTTGTTCATCAGCTAAGCGTTTTGTTCTAGAGATGAGTGTCTTGGCTACAGAGTTGATTTGTGCTGGGTGGTGGTGTTAGAGAGCATGCAGATAATGGTTTGTGTGTTGCTCCTTTTAACTGCCAGTGGAGGAAACAACTACAATCACAAATTGCTCCTAGAAGCACGAAGCTGAAAGCACCAGCCTGAAGATGACGAATGAGACTTCGTCGAAACGTCGCCAGTACGTGGGAGAAAACCCGAATAACCAAAGTCCTACATACAAACACCCGTGAAAACCCCAGAAAATAAATATATATATATATATATATATATATATATATATATATATATATATATATATATATATATATAATGCTGTATGTTACACCCTGTTGACCCAAATATGGGAGAGAGACAGCCCAGGTTCGAATCTCAGAAGGGTATGTCTGGTTGAAAAGAACTAAAGAGTTCGAAATAGCTATTCCAGTTCTCCCTTAATTCTTTGCTAGCAATCCAAATTTTAGAAATATATATATATGTGTGTGTGTGTGTGTGTGTGTGTGTGTGTGTGTGTGTGTGTGTGTAATCAGACATGTCAAAATCGTGACATCACATGTATCAGAGCTTTTTACCCATTGCCGGCAATGGGGTGGGCATGGTTTTCTCATGATGCATCCATCCCATGGGCTGGCACTTTGACACCCCTGATATATATAGTTCCCTCCTTAGTGGTATCTTTAATAAAGGTACAAAATACTGTACCTAATCCCTCCTTATTTGAGTGTTGTCTGCGGGAAGGGATATATTCCAGTATTTTTGTTTTCTTCCTAGGGTTTTTAAATGTCTCCTTTAAATGGTGTGAAAATATGGTGTATCTCTGTGTGTTTATTGATGGCTGATTTGTCTGAATGCCAAGTTTTCAGGAATTCCCTAGCTTTTGGGGATTTAACTTAGTCTAAGATTCTAATAGATTCCCAATAGAATTTTTAGTTGATTTTGTCCATGTGTTGTGAGGTTAAGGAGTTTTCATCATGCTTTCTGACAGCTACAGTAGTTGGTGTTCATGGATGCACTGCCCTATCTTCTACCTGTCGGTCTTGCATAGTGGTTGTTGCAGCTCTTGTGTTGTATGTTGTAGATGACTTCTAGTTTTTCTTATTGGGTTTCTGGGTCTTTTGATTTGCTTAATATGCTTTAAAGGTCTTCTGTTGTTTTTTGTGCTATAATGATGCCATGTGGTTCTTGCAGCATGTTGTTTTTTTTTTCCTAAGGTATTTTTAGGTATGGATGCATTATTCTTTTCATAGATTGCACTGATGTGCTGCATGGTCACAGGCTTTTTTTATAAAGGCAGGTAGCAAACCCACACTCACTTATATTGATGCTGTTACCTAGTAATGAAATGTCTAAAAATAAAAAAATAATCTTAGAAATCACCAAGAATGGCACAAGTCAATCCTGAGCTACATATATTCTTTTGTATTAGAAGAAATACATATTTTGGAAGAGAAAGATTTCACAATTTGAACATAGAAAGTCAAAAACATTTGTGTTACTTCAAAATCAACTGTAGAGGTAAATAATTTTTATGTATCTTTTTCAATTTATTTGGGGAACAATAATAGTTGTCACTAAAGCCTTGGAATTAGTAAGAGAGGGAAGGAGAGGGATAGGTAGATATGGAGGGAGAAGGAGAGGAGAGAGAGAAGAGAGATAGAGATACAGATCTATCCATACCTTCATATGTTGCTTCATATAATGGCTTCCTGGGGAGCCATTGGATTTCTTGTAGACTAAGACATCCAGGAAGGGAAGTTGGTTATTAACTTCTGTTTCCATGGTCAAATTGCCTTCAGCAATCACACCTTCCCTTTTATTATCCAGCCAAGGCGTGGCTTCCTAATGCCTTCTCCTTTGCCTTTGGAGCCACCCCATTGCATTCCTCTATCCGATTCTCTTTGTCTGCCAGTGTTTTACTTGCCTCCTGGATTGCTCCCAGCTGTGAGTCATCACTGTCCATTCAGACTCCGAGCACAGCTGTGTCTCAGCCTGAGCACAAGTAGAGGGGCCAGGCTCCTCATCAGACTGTAAGTCTTGGAGCTCCTCAGAGCCTTCCTCTAATTCTGATGTCACTCCAGGCCCCTCCTCCTCCTCCTCTGATTCCCCAGACTCAGCTGCCAGATCCACTGGCTGACGAGGAATCACAACAACCTTATGAAAAAGACTTTGAGATATATTTTGATATTAATAGATAATCTGAAATTTTAATAACTTCAAGATGTATTTTAACAGACACTGTATGTTTATGGTCAAATTATTTCTTATTATTCATGGAAACATTACTTTATTATATTATAAAAATAATTTTATTACATATTATATGACTAACCCAAGGATTTAGGAACTGAAACATTTACATCCCAAAGTCTCTGCCTACTCACCTAGGCAGCCTATTCGTATTAGATGAGAGATAAAACCACTATGAAGGATATATACGGAGTCCGCTTAACAAACTAGCTCAGACTAAAGAAGCTATTGAAATAAGTAGCAAAACATTTCAAACCAAAAAGAAAAAGAAATCCAGTTGCCATGATTCATCTTCCAAACAAACAAAAATAAAAAAGGTAGGCAGATAACCGTGTCCAAAGCATTGCAAGTATAGACTCCTGTCCATTCATCTTCACTTTGGCCTCTTAAGGTGCTTCCCATAGAATGGCTTCTATTACACCCTGTTACCTGCTCCAGCAATCAGAAATCAATCCAAATACAAAATCTGATCTAAAAGATGAAAAAAAATATCCCCCTTTCAAAATACTCTGGGAAACTCCTGTTAACTGTGCCCATTTGTTCATTCAAAAGCAAAATGTCTATACAACATACCTTACTTACTGCTGTAAGAATATTAGGCAAGAATCAACACCTTTTGCTCTGAGTGAATGATTGATTCAATGAAGCAATATAAATATCCCTTTTACTCTTTTGGCATATGGAAGACAAAGAAGATAATTATGGGTCCCAGGGCACTTTTCACCTGATATGCACTGGCTGCACCAATTGATTTGCATCATTCCTCATCTCTGAATTTATTTAGTTGCCTTCAGCAACCTAGCAGTTATGAAAGTGGCTGCTATCTCACTCTTTCCTTGAGTGGCAGAAAAAAAGGAGGCTTCTTTGCACATGGGTGGTTCCTAGTTCGGAGCTGATTTTGTTCTCTGTGGAATATATCCTGGTAAGGTGATGCTCACTAATAACCTGACTATTATTCTGCAAGAATGGCTCATGCTATTCAGAAGTCAGCTAAGATTGCACAGTGTTATTATTTTCAGCCCTGGTATTTTTAAGGTGCACCTCTGCAAAAACCCCTCTCCTCCTTTGCTCATTTTGGAGTCAATTAAATGTAGCCCTATGATTAGTAATTCTCTCCAAAATTTCAAGTTGTCAAGTTCATTCATTGCTCCTTATGCTTTGAAGCATCTCTCCTGACATCCTTGAAGCAAGTGCAAGAGATAATACAATACAGTCTTTCAGATAGCCTGATTTACATAAAAATTCATATCCTTTTCTCCTCCAATGTTTCATCTAAATGTCAGATATCTTCTGGAAATGTGTAAGACTTTGGTTGCTATATACAAAAACTTGTCCCAAAGTTAGTATCCCTTTGACAACTCTTAGTTTCCCTCCCTACATATATATTTTTTTTGCTTCATAAAATTGGGAAGAATATGCAATTAATTGAATAATATCGTATTTAAATCTGTAAACGGTTCCTCCTATTAAAAATTAAACTCACCACTATATTATTATTATTTATAATACATAAAACTGTTGCTCAGGGATGCCCACCATTCCTAACTCTATGAAAACACTTTTAAAAAGAATGAAACAATGCAAGGCTTCTCTCCAAGTTATTATTCTTGTTATTTGATGCCTTTGGTAGCCAAGCTAAAACAAATAAAAGGGAAATGTTAGCCTTTTTTTACAATCAGATAAGTCAGAAATTGTTCACAGAGGTATTTTGAACATTATTATTCATTTAAAAAAACCATATTCAGAGTTTTGTGTATGCTAGGGTAGAAAACAAGCCATTTCAGGCATTTGGCTATACTAGTGAAAGTTGTAAATTGGGTAGAGTGATAGAGTTATACACCCTGGCATAAACTCCTAGGTCTACTATGACTGCCTATTAGGCTTTCACTCCAAGGACTGCACATCTCCATTAACTCAGCTGACATCACAGTGATATTGTTGATTCTTGCCTCCTCAATTCTGACTTCTTGCTTGCAGAGCCCATTTTCCTGTCACTGAAGGCTCAAAGGTTCAGTGCTGCTACTGTTGATGGACATTTTCCTGATCCCATTCATCCTTAGAGATGCATAATTTCTGTACTGTACTGTATAAATCCTAGCACTGCCTATTTCCTTTCCTCAACAAATATCTTCTTTTGGCATCTTCTGAGAAATCCCCCCCAGGACTTGAGAATTTCTTTCTTTTTTGGCAGGATTTACGAAATAGTGATCTAAAGTTTCTGATGATGAGCATTTTTGCTTAGATGGCATAAAAGACAGAAATGAAATAAAATACCTGTAACTTCATGTAACCTAATCCTTGTGTAGGACTGAAATGAGAGACACCAGGGACAGTTTATACAGTTTGTACAATGAAATGTCCCCATTGGCCAAGGGACAAGCTGAAAATACACAACACAATATCGCTTTCAAAGCAAATTCTTTTAATCAAATTGGGTAAGAAAACACAGGGAAATACTTTTTTTCCCCATGAGATTAACTGCAACACATGTAATATACATGAAGCACACAATATTTATCATATTAAATTCATTAAAAATGCATATCTTAGGATAGAAACATACCACTGTGTCTTTTGAAAAAAATGTTAAAATAGTTCACATTTCTGGTTTTATATTGATTGATTGATTGATTGATTGGCATACAATGTCAGGGAAATCTACAGATGCCAGACACAATGCAGTCCTAACAGCCTAAATTGCTAATTCATTCTATTTGGTGTTTGAGTGCCTATCCTTGGTACACCACAGTGGTGTACCAATGCCTCATGTTGCATTGCCTCGTGTCCAGCCAGGCCCAGCACCAGCTTCCGCTCTCCATGCAAATAAATGCAGCTAGATTTCTCCCATCAAAGTGGTACCTATTTATCTACTCACAATATTGCATGCTTTTGAATTGCTGGATCAGTAGGGACAGTGGTGGGATTCAAATATATGAACAACCAGTTCTCTGTGTGGATGCCACTTCCAGAAGTCCATTCTGGGTTTGGGCAACAAAAAATTAGCTACCAGTTCTTTCAAAGTGGTGCAAACTGGCTGAATCCCACCACTGGGTAGGGACTAAGTGATAAGAGCTCACTCTGTCTCATGGAGCCTGGTTCAAACTGTTGGAGTGCAAGACCATTTCTGGCTGGCAGTTCTAGCATCATTAAGTCACTGTGCCAATGCGCCCCCTTCCAGGCAGGTTAATGTAAAAATGGAAGAGATCAAAAATTCACTAACCATTTCTCACTATTTAAACTCCTTCTCCCTGGTCAATGCATGATTCAGAATAAGCTTGCTTAGTTATGTTGCCTTTAGAATTTTATAGCTTTTTGGAAAAGATACATAGAGGAATTAATATCTATTGGTGTATTTATATGCTTCTAATGTCTGTTGCATAGATATGAATTGTCCAATTATCAAAATGGCTAATGGGATACAGTATAATGCAACCAGCTTCATACAACAAAATAAACAGTTAAAATGCCTTTGCCATAACTCTTTAGTTAATATAATTCATTTATCATGGACTGGATATGAGTTTCAAAGATTCTCATTTTGTTTTGTAATATTTGCTGCTAAGGAAGAATTTTTCCTAGAACAGAACAAAACAGAACACAATAGAATAGAACAGAATAGAATAGGAGCTGGAAGGGACCTTGGAGGTGTTTTAATCCAGCCCCCTGCTCAAGCAGGAAAACCTGTACCATCTCAGACTGTCTAGTCTCTTCTTAAAAACCTCCAGTGATGGAGCGCCCATGATTACTGAAGGCAAGATGTTCCACTGGTTAATTGTCCTGTTAGGAAGTTTCTCCTTAGTTCCAGGATGCTTCTCTCTTTGGTCAGTTTCCACTCATTGTTTCTTATCCTGCCCTCTGGTGCTTTGGACAATAGTTTGATGTCCAATTCTTTCTGGCAGCCCCTCAAATATTGGAATACTGCTATCATTTCACCCCTATTTCTTCCTTTCTTTAGACTAGCCAAACAATGTCCTGCACCCATTCTTTATATAATAATAATAATAATAATAATAATAATAATAATAATAATAATAATAATAATAATAATAATGGTCTGCCTACTCATTGCTTTTAGTTCTGCTTGAGTCCAGTCCGAACTAAAAGCAATGGATAGCCAGACCAGAAAAATAATGACAATGAATCATGCCCTTCATCCATGCAGTGACATTGACAGACTTTATCTACCAAGGGAAATAGATGGGCGTGGAATGCTACAAGTACATCAGATGGTTGAAGAAGAAAAAATGGCTTTGGAAGAATATCTGAAGAACAATGATGAAGATGCACTGAAATTAGTATATCAGGAAGGCTTACTTAGAATCGCTGCTCAACACTGTCCGTATATATAGCCAAGATATTGTTATGGAGTTTGGCTGGGACAAATGTGCCACACTTACTATTAAACAAGGAAAAGAAGTGAAAACTGAAGGAATCAAGATGCCCCACAAAAATAACATTAAGAGTCTGGATGAGGAAGATTACTACAAATACTTGGGTATCCTTCAAGCTGACAACATCAAGCACACTGAAGTCAAGAAAAAGATTAGAGGTGAATACATCAAGAGAGTGAAGAAGATCTTAAAGTCCAAACTCAATGGAGGAAATACCATAAAGGCAATCAACACCTGGGCAATCCCAGTCATTAGGTACACAGCTGGAATAGTGGACTGGACTCAAGCAGAACTAAAAGCAATGGATAGGCAGACCAGAAAAATAATGACAATGAATCATGCCCTTCATCCACGCAGTGACATTGATAGACTTTATCTACCAAGGCAAATAGGTGGGCGTGGAATGCTACAAGTACATCAGATGGTTGAAGAAGAAAAAATGGCTTTGGAAGAATATCTGAAGAACAATGATGAAGATGCACTGAAATTAGTATATCAGGAAGGCTTACTGACTACTGGAGAGACCAAACTGGCCTACAAGAAAGACCAAATGAAGAACAGAATAGAGGCATGGGAAGACAAAGCACTACATGGCCAATACATAAAAAAATAGCTGGGAAAGCAGATAATAATAAAACCTGGCAATGGCTAAGAGCAGGAAAATTGAAGAAAGAGACCGAGGGACTAATTCTGGCTGCACAAGACCAAGCCTTAAGGACAAATGCATATAAAGTCAAAATTGAGAAGACAGCAACAGACAGTAAGTGCTGCCTATGCAAAGAAGCTGAAGAAACAGTGGACCACCTGGTAAGCTGTTGCAAGAAGATTGCACAGACTGACTACAAGCAGCGGCATGACAAAGTAGCAACAATGGTGCATTGGAAGATCTGCAAAAAATATCATTTGCCTGTAAGCAAAAACTGGTGGGATCATAAAATAGAGAAAGTCATAGAAAATGATAAAATTAAACTGCTCTGGGACTTCAGAATTCAAACAGACAAGCACCTGCAACATAACACCCCAGACTTAACAATTGTCGATAAGAAAGACAAAAAAGTCTGGATAGTGGACGTGGCAGTGCCTGGAGACAGCAGAATAGACGAGAAAGAACTGGAGAAGATAACAAAATACAAAGACCTACAAATAGAAATAGAAAGACTGTGGCAAAAGCAAGCAAGGGTAGTACCAATAGTCATAGGCTCCTTGGGTGCAATCCCAAAACAACTGGAGCACCACTTGAACACCATTGGCATTGACAAATTCGCTATTAGTCAATTGCAAAATGCAGCCTTATTAGGAACTGCTTCCATCCTGCGACGATATCTGTAATACCATCAAACATCCACATCTGCCTATCTCAGGTCCTGGGTAAGGACTCGATAGGTAGACAAAATGCCAAATCCAGTCTGAACATCTGGCTGACTGTGCGATGATCGATAATAATAATAATAATAATAATAATAATAATAATAATAATAATAATCCCCCAGTGAGGCACTACCTTGACGTGGTTGTGGGGCTTGTGTACTCTGAGGAAGATGAGAGCTATGCCAGAGGTTCAACCATACTGGACAGGTCTCATCAGAGGAGTCAGACAAAGAGTGTCTCTCCCATAAAAAATATGGTGAGACGTAAATTTCAGAATGCCATACCGGCTCGGACGTCGCCCGGGTTAACAAGGTCCGCACTAGATATTGGAGTTCCTGGATATCTGGTGAAAAATGGGTTACAGGACTCAGGACTGTTGGCTGAGCAACCAGGGCCAGCAGCTGCAGAACTACTGGAAGAAAAGGTGTTTACCCGTCGCAGATACACAGTGATGGAAAACAAAGAAATAATGATCTGTTACTACAGATCAAGTCCAAAGAAGAGGATATCTAAAACGAATGCAAAATAACATTAAGAGTCTGGATGAGGAAGAGTACTACAAATACTTGGGTATTCTTCAAGCTGACAACATCAAGCACACTGAAGTCAAGAAAAAGATTAGAGGTGAATACATCAAGAGAGTGAAGAAGATCTTAAAGTCCAAACTCAATGGAGGAAATACCATAAAGGCAATCAACACCTGGGCAATCCCAGTCATTAGGTACACAGCTGGAATAGTGGACTGGACTCAAGCAGAACTAAAAGCAATGGATAGGCAGACCAGAAAAATAATGACAATGAATCATGCCCTTCATCCACGCAGTGACATTGATAGACTTTATCTACCAAGGCAAATAGGTGGGCGTGGAATGCTACAAGTACATCAGATGGTTGAAGAAGAAAAAATGGCTTTGGAAGAATATCTGAAGAACAATGATGAAGATGCACTGAAATTAGTATATCAGGAAGGCTTACTGACTACTGGAGAGACCAAACTGGCCTACAAGAAAGACCAAATGAAGAACAGAATAGAGGCATGGGAAGACAAAGCACTACATGGCCAATACATTAAAAAAATAGCTGGGAAAGCAGATAATAACAAGACCTGGCAATGGCTAAGAGCAGGAAAATTGAAGAAAGAGACCGAGGGACTAATTCTGGCTGCACAAGACCAAGCCTTAAGGACAAATGCATACAAAGTCAAAATTGAGAAGACAGCAACAGACAGTAAGTGCCGCCTATGCAAAGAAGCTGAAGAAACAGTGGACCACTTGGTAAGCTGTTGCAAGAAGATTGCACAGACTGATTACAAGCAGCGGCATGACAAAGTAGCAACAATGGTGCATTGGAAGATCTGCAAAAAATATCATTTGCCTGTAAGCAAAAACTGGTGGGATCATAAAATAGAGAAAGTCATAGAAAATGATAAAATTAAACTGCTCTGGGACTTCAGAATTCAAACAGACAAGCACCTGCAACATAACACCCCAGACTTAACAATTGTCGATAAGAAAGACAAAAAAGTCTGGATAGTGGACGTGGCAGTGCCTGGAGATAGCAGAATAGAAGAGAAAGAACTGGAGAAGATAACAAAATACAAAGACCTACAAATAGAAATAGAAAGACTGTGGCAAAAGCAAGCAAGGGTAGTACCAATAGTCATAGGCTCCTTGGGTGCAATCCCAAAACAACTGGAGCACCACTTGAACACCATTGGCATTGACAAATTCGCTATTAGTCAATTGCAAAAGGCGGCCTTATTAGGAACTGCTTCCATCCTGCGACGATACCTGTAATACCATCAAACATCCACATCTGCCTATCCCAGGTCCTGGGTAAGGACTCGATAGGTAGACAAAATGCCAAATCCAGTCTGAACATCTGGCTGACTGTGCGATGATCCATAATAATAATAATAAATAAAACCTGCTCTGGACTTCAGAATTCAAACAGAGAAGCACCTTCAACATAACACCCCGGACTTAACAATTGTCGATAAGAAAGACAAAAAAGTCTGGATAGTGGACGTGGAAGTGCCTGGAGACAGCAGAATAGACAAGAAACAACTGGAGAAGATAACAAAATACAAAAACCTACAAATTGAAATAGAAAGACTGTGGCAAAAGCAAGCAAGGGTAGTACCAATAGTAATAGGTGCCTTGGGTGCAATTGCAAAATAATTGGAGCACTACTTAAACACCATTGACATTGACAAATTTGCCATTAGTCAATTGCAAAAGGTGGCCTTACTAGGAACTGCTTCCATCTTGTGACGATATCTGTAATACCATCAAACATCCACATCTGCCTTTCCCAGGTCCTTGGTAAGGACTCGATAGGTAGGCATAATGCCAAATCCAGTCTGAACATCTGGCTGACTGTGCGATGATCAATAATATAATAGTAGTAGTAATAATAATAATAATAATAATAATAATAATAATAATAATAATAATAATAAAGTTGGAAGGGACCTAGGAGATCATCAAGTCCAATCCCCTGCTCAGGCAGGTAACCCTATACCATTTCGGACAAATGGCTGTCCAGTTTCTTCTTAAAAACTTCCAGTGTTGGAGCATTCACCGCTTCTGGAGGCAGATTGTTCCACTGGTTAATTGAAAGAACTGGAGAAGATAACAAAATACAAAGACCTACAAATAGAAATAGAAAGACTGTGGCAAAAGCAAGCAAGGGTAGTACCAATAGTAATAGGCTCCTTGGGTGCAATCCAAAAACAACTGGAGCACCACTTGAACACCATTGGCATTGACAAATTCGCTATTAGTCAATTGCAAAAGGCGGCCTTACTAGGAACTGCTTCCATCCTGCGACGATACCTGTAATACCATCAAACATCCACATCTGCCTATCCCAGGTCCTGGGTAAGGACTCGATAGGTAGACAAAATGCCAAATCCAGTCTGAACATCTGGCTGACTGTGCGATGATTGATAATAATAATAAAGTTGGAAGGGACCTTGGAGTCATCAAGTCCAACCCCCTGCTCAGGCAGGTAACCCTATACCATTTCGGACAAATGGCTGTCCAGTTTCTTCTTAAAAACTTCCAGTGTTGGAGCATTCACCGCTTCTGGAGGCAGGTTGTTCCACTGGTTAATTGTTCTAACTGTCAGGAAGTTTCTCCTTAGTTCTAGGTTGCTTCTCTCCTTGATTAGTTTCCATCCGTTGCTTCTTGTCCTGCCTTCAGGTGCTTTGGAAAATAGCTTGACTCCCTCTTCTTTGTGGCAGCCCCTGAGATATTGGAATACTGCTATCATGTCCCCCCTTGTCCTTCTCTTCGTTAAACTAGATATACCCAATTCTAGCAACCGTTCCTTATATGTTTTAGCCTCCAGTCCCCTAATCATCTTTGTTGCTCTTCTCTGTACTCTTTCTAGAGTCTCAACATCTTTTTTACATTGTGGTGACCAAAACTGGATGCAGTATTCCAAGTGTGGCCTTACCAAGGCATTGTAATGTGATATTAACACTTCACGTGACCTTGATTCTATCCCTCTGTTAATGCAGCCTAGTACTGTGTTGGCTTTTTTGGCAGCTGCAGCATACTGCTGGCTCATATTTAAATGATTATCCAATAGGACTCCGAGATCCCTCTCACAGTTACTACTATTGAGCAAGATACCCCCTATACTATACCTGTACATTTGTTTTTTCTTGCTTAAATGTAGAACCTTACTTTTTTCACCATTGAATTTCATTTTGTTAGATAGCGCCCAGTGTTCAAGTCTGTCCAGATCCTCCTGTATCCTAAGCCTGTCTTCTGGAGTGTTGGCTATTCCTGCCAGCTTGGCAGGAAATTTGATGTGTTCCCCTCGTCCAAATCATTGATGAAGATGTTGAAGAGCACTGGGCCCAGAACAGAACCCTGAGGCACCGCATTACACATTTCCCTCCATGTACATGTGGTTCTATTGAGGACTACTCACTGAGTACAGCTGGTCAGCCAGCTACGGATCTATCTGGTGGTGATGCTGTCTAACCTGCATTTTTCTATCTTATCAAGTAGTAGGTTGTGATCTACTTTGTCAAATGCCTTACTGAAGTCCAAGTAAATTATATCCACAGCATTCCTCTGGTCCACTAATTTTGTCACTTGGTCAAAGAATGCATTAAGATTGTCTGACATGATCTGTTTTTGACAAACCCGTGTTGGCTTTTAGTAATGACTTGGTTTGCCTGTAGGTGTTCACTGATTCGTTGTTTGATTATCTTTTCCAGAATCTTCCCAAGTATTGAGGTCAGGCTGATAGGTCTGTAATTTCCTGGATCCATTTTTTTCCCTTTTTTAAAGATAGGAACTACATCAGCTCTTTTCCAGTCCTCTGGTAGTTCCACAGTGCTCAAGGATCTTTGAAAAATACAGTTCAGTGGTTCTGAGATCACATCTGCCAGTTCCTTGAGAACCTTGGGGTGTAGTCCATCTGTTCCTGGTGATTTGAATTCGTCTAGGCTGGAAAGATGCTCACTTATCATTTTCTTGCCTATTTTAACTTGTGTTTCTATTCTGTTTTTTATGGCACTATTTTTGATAGGTTGGTCTGTTTTTTTCCCTTTGTGTAAAGACAGATGTGAAAAATGAGTTAAATAGTTCTGCTTTCTCCCAGTTGTTTGTCACCTTGCCACTTTTACCCACCAATCGTTTCCTTCATTTTTTTCTTGTTTTTTACATGTTGAAAGACGCTTTTTTTGTTATTTTTTTTGTTATATGTTTTAGTCTCCAGGCCTTTGATCATTTTAGTTGCTTTTTTCTGGACTTTTTCCAAAGTCTCAACATCTTTTTTGTAGTATGGTGACCAAAATTGGTTGCAGTATTCCAGGTGTGGTCTTACTAGGGTTTTTATAAAGTACTAATACTTCGTGTGATTTTGATTCTATGCCTCTGTTTATACAACCTATGATTGTATTAGGTTTTTTGGCTGTTGCTGCACACTACTGGCTCATAGTCAAGTGATCGTCCACTAGCCCTCCAAGATCCTTCTCACATTTATTGTTTTTAAGCCAGGTCTCACCTAATCTGTACTTAAACCTTTGATTTTTCCTGCCTAAATCTAAAACTTTTTTTTTCTTCGCATTAAAATTCATTTTGTTGGATAGGGCCCATTGTTCAAGTTTGTCAAGATCTTTTTGGATACTGAGCTTGCCTTCTGGAGTGTTGGCTATTCCTGCAAGTTTAGTGTCATGAATTCCCCTTCTATTCCCTCATCTAAGTCATTTATGAAGATATTAAAGAGTACTGGGCCTAAGATGAAGCCTTGTGGTATCCCACTGCTTGCTTCTCTCCATGTGGATCTAGTACCATTGAGGACTACTCACTGAGTATTGTTTGTCAGCCAGCTACAGATCCATTTGGTGGTGATGTTGTTTATCTCACCTTTTTCTAGCTTACTAAGCAACAGGTTGTGGTCTACTTTTTCAAATGCCTTACTGAAATCTAAGTATACTATGTCCATAGCATTCCACTGGTCTACTAATTTAGTCACTTTATCAAAGAATGAAATTGGTGGGTCAGTATTGGAAAAAAGATTCTCTGCCTTCTTTGGAAGAATGGGTGTTCAAGGTTTCTAATTTAGCAGAAATGGCTAAAATTTCTGCTTACTTAAAGGACCATTCACAAAAGAGATATGTTTCTGTATGGAGAAGATGGATAGAATATATTCAGAAGAAGTATGGAACAACAAAGTTTCATTTATTTTATGAATAATGGATTTTTACTAAATTATAAATTCAAGTTTGCAGAGAGTTAAGGGTTATTAGGACTCCGCTTATTGTATAAGTAGTAAATTTAAGTTGACTATGTTTAGTTTTCTTTTTTTTCTTTTTTTCTTCTTTTTTTTGTAACCCTATATTGAGCTCTGGGAAATCGGGGGGGAGGGGGGAGGGGGGAGAGGAGAGTATGGGTAGTATTTTCAATAGTTCAGATTTTGGTGATAGAGGATTGCTCGGGCATTTTCCCTCAGACTGCATCCGATTGAGAAGAAGAGGAGAGGGATAAGTAAGTAGAAAGATGGAGGAGAGAGGGAGGGGAGCAGAGAAGGAGGTAGAAGGAAAGGGGAAGTGAAGAGATGAGAGGGGGATGCGGTCTGGGGGGAAATGGGTGAGCAATGGTGGAATTTGTGTTCTATTTTAACTTCTTATGTATCTGAATTTTTTTTTCTTATGATTGTAATGAAAATAAAATAATAAAAATTGAAAAAAAAAGAATGAAATAAAATTGGTTTGGCATGATCTGTTTTTAACAAACCTGTGCTGGCTGCTAGTTATAACTTTGTTTGCTTCTACTTGTTCACAGATCTATTTTTTGATTATCTTTTCTGGGATCTTCCCAAGTATTGATGTTAAACCAATTGGTCTGTAGTTTCCTGGGTCTGTTTTTTTTTTAAAGATGGGAACCACATCAGCCCTTTTCCAATCCTCAGGTATTTCCCCAATGCTCCAGGATTTTTGAAAGATATGGTGCAATGGTTCTGAGATAACATCTGCCAGCCCCTTCAGAACTCTGGGATATAATCTGTGGGGTCCGTGATTTATATTCGTCAAGGTCAGATAGGTGTTCTTTTACCATTTTCTTGCTTATCCTAAACCAATAATTGGTTTAAGCTAAAACTTAATAAATTATAAAGTTTACTATAACTCTGATAAAGTCTTTAGGAACTATATTACAATGAGAAATTCACTTTGAATTAACCTGCTGATGGATTTTTAAATATAGCTTACCACATAAAGCACATTTTATTATATTTTACAGAAATCTATCTTACGTTATATGATATTCTTTAAATATCATCATCATCATCCAAGATTCTGTTGGCATTTAAAAGAACATGTAGCAAAGGCCATGGTAATAAGGTGCTTTTTTGGAAGAGTACTTTAGTAATTAATGAATAATGCAACAAATGATATAATGACTCACATTAAGAAAAGAGCAACACTTCTGCTACATTGATGTTATATTTGTCAAACAAAGCTGTCTATATAATTATATTTTCTCTTTCTCAGTTTGCTTTGTCCATTCTATTATTTATAACCGATGTTACATTAGCAATTCAAACATTTCAAAGTGAAAGGTTATTATCTATTTATTAATTAATCAAATTTAGATACTGCCCCTCTCAGAGTGGCTCTGTGTAGTTGACAGATAAAAGCATAAAAACCGTATAAAATTTAACATCTCACCTCTAAGGAGAGAGTAGTCCAAAGGATGGAAGCAATAGGAGAGAAGGCTGTTATTTTTAACTGACGGGGTGGGACAGATTGATGGGACAGGGGTGACATGTTTCCTTGAGTAATGTGTCCCTATGCCATATAGGGACTTAAAGGTATAACCAATATTTTGAATTGGATCCAGAAGCAAACCAGCACCTAAAGCATCTCCTGCAGCAACATACACCATTTTGGAACATTGTTCAAATGGCCACATTCTGCTCTAGTGTAGCTTCTGGATATTCCTCAAAGGTAGCCCCATGTAGAACACATTGCTATGTCCATACTGAAGATGACCAGGATGTGAAAAAGAAGGGCCACCAGATCCAAATGATGATTTTTTTAAAAGAAGATTATTATTATAAATTCTAATATTTGAGAACAGTATGAACAACCCTAACCCTTGAAGATTACTCTGGTATTAAGAGAGTCTTTATCCAATCTGATGTCCTCCTAGCTACATTGCATTACATCTTTCAGCAAGGGCGTTACAAATATATATTAAGCAAAACGAAGAACAAAACAGGAAAGAACTACCCCTATATTTAGCTTGGGGTATTTTTAGTTTATAGGTTCATATATGATTGGAACAAGAATTATTATGTGAGATAGGCTGGCTAAGGTAAGACCAAGGGAAGAAAGAAATTGATTAAAGCTGGAAACTAGACATCTATATTATTTCTCCCATATTTGTTCATAAAATTGTGGAACATTGTACATGTTGAACCTATATGCAGAAAATAATAACAATGTAAGGACCCACCCCACTTTGCATCTTAAGAAGACAGAACTCTTGGAATAATTCTTCACACAATAAACAAGGACCCCCTTAAACAGGTGCTCCCTTAGAACGTCATTGATTAATTGCATAAAGACTGCAGGGCCCCCTTGTAATCCAAATGGCAAGACTTTGAATTGATAGCACCCCATGGGGCAGTTAAATGCAGTCTTCCATTCGTCCCCTTCCTTAATTCTCACGTGATAGTAAGCTTCCCTTAGGTCTAGTTTAGAAAAATTTTTCCCTTTCGATAGGTGTGACAGCATGTCTTTCATGAGGGGTAGAGGGTATAGGTTGCTTTCACTGATTGTATTCAGGGCCCTATAATCCACGCATAAACGTAAAGAGCCATCCTTCTTCTCTCTAAAAAGGACCGGGGCAGCCACTTTAGGCTTGGCTGGCTCAATGAAACCTCTCTCCAGGTTTTTTTTTATAAATCTTTCCATTTCCTCCTTCTCCTTTGGGCTCATGGAGTATAATCTGGGCTTCGGGAGTTTTGCCCCAGGCTTGAATTCAATGGTACAGTCTGTGGGTCGGTGGGGGGGAAGCTCATTCGCCCTCTCCTCACTGAAGACTTCAGCAAGGTCCCTATATTCCTCTGGTATTTCTGTTAATCTTTTTTCCTCTCCTATGGATGCTTTTTCTATTCTTGATTCTGGTAGCCTCCCTTGGGGTTTTAAGTCCATAGGGTCCCCCTTCGGGAATTTGATTTCTGTCGTCCTCCAATTTACCCAGGGGTTCCATTTTTTCAACCATTCCATCCCTAGAATCATTGGGCATTCCATACCTGGGGTCACCACAAACGTTAAGTCCTCTTCATGGTTGCCCAGGGAGAGGTGTATTGGCAGAGTGGCTAGGGTAGCTGGCACCCCCCCTGCTATGGATCCATCTAGCTGGCCAAATGAGATTGGTTGTTCCAGTCTCCTGGATGGGATGCCCAGATTACCACTAGTGTTGGGCTAATGAGGCAGCGGGTGCAGCCAGAGTCTATTAAGGCTTTCACCTTCACAGCTTCGGGCATGGGGGGGATTAATATAGTCACTGTTTTGAAGATGGGTGTGATGCATCCACTTACCAGGGGTTCGCCCTCCGAGCTGTCATCTGAGGCATCCACCGCCCTGTGGTGTAGGCTGGAGTTCTTTCCCCTTGGTGAGCAGAAGTGGGGGGTTCTGCAATTTCCATCATTCTCATGGCCGTTTCTTTTGGCTTAGTTGAAGACTTTCTGGGTTTGTTGATTGGGGATCTGTCTGGGTTGTGCTGGGGGGCCTTTGAGCGGCATTCTATAGCTCGATGCCCTTCTCTTACGCACTTGAAACAACCCATTTGCTTCTTGGCTGTAGCCGATGATTTCACCGGTTGGTGTGTCAGCTCAGGCGGGGGGCGGCTCCATTGTTTTCCTCGGCGGTGCCTCTTCAATATGTCGATCTCTGCTTCCTCTGCCAAGACGTACCATTCCTCAAGTCGATGTGGGTCCCCTCGGGGCAGGCAAGCATCATATAGATCATAGTTAATCCGTCTTTGAAATGGCCAAGGAGGATGTCTTCTGGCCAATTCAGTTTGCTGGCAATGGCCCGGAATTCTTGTGTATACTCAGCCACTGGGCGTTTGCCTTGCCTCATCGTTTTTATCCTTTCACAGGCTTTGCGATCAGCCAGGGGGTCTTCAAATCGTCTTCTCAAAGAGGACATGAAACAGTTGAAATTACTGAGTTCTGGAGCATTGGAGTCATGCAAGTTCACCACCCAATCTGCAGCTGGTCCATCCAGGGCAGATTGCACGATCCGGATGTGGGCTTTGTCGCTGGGAATGTCCTGCCCGTATTCCTCCATGTAGCTGAGGACTTGGGTTAGGAAAAACCCCAAGCATGTTGGCTCCCCTTTGAATTTCACCTCCAATGGTGGACGTCTTGGAATGGATCGGTGCCTCCGTTGTGGGTGGTAGTGTCTTCCGTCCAGATTGCTATCTGTGGTCCGGTAGGGGGTGGGGGCTCCTGGATCAGTAGATGTCCCTGGGGTTGCAGGTTCCACGTCCCCCTCGGTGTCTCTCCCTTTGCAGCTCCAGGAGCTGGGGCAGCCGTAGGGCTCAGGATTCTCCTCTCCTAGGAAGCTGAGAGTTCTCTTCATCAGGTCAATAGCTTTCTCTAGAATCCAGTCTGAGTACGGTGCCCAGCTTCCTCCCTCTTCACTTGCGTGCAGGGATTTCTCCATCTCCTGCTTCCATTCTGGTTGCTTGGTCCCCCGTCTCAGGGTCACCTTTCTTGATTCCTTTCCCCACTCACTTTCTTTCCAACGCCCATTGACCAGCGAGGCTTGTGGTCCCGTGTCTCCACCACTTCTTCTCCCGAGGAATCTGACCTCTCGGATCCCAACATCTGGCAAGGTTCCAACTGGGTCAGCGGCTCTCTTTCCAGGGAGTTTTCCCCCTCTCTTGCTCCATTGTCTGACATGGTAAAATTTTTGCAAAATCCCCCGGCAAGGGTCTCCCTTCCAGGTGGATTAATTTTGCAAGTCCTGTCTAATGTAAGGACCCACCCCACTTTGCATCTTAAGAAGACAGAACTCTTGGAATAATTCTTCCAACAGGAATCCTTTATTAAGAAGAAGTGGTTGCAGGCATGCTAGACAGGACTTGGGGTCCAAGCTCTCCCATTCAAGGTTTTAAGGGGTTCCCCAGCAGTCCCACCCAATCACCCCCCCTTCCAGTGATAGTTTCAGGCATCACAATTCCACCCCCTTGCTCCTTTCTTTCGTCTGTATGGAGACTTCAGATAACTACATGAAAGGTAATTAGCTCTCTTTTGTCATGGTAAGGTTCTTTGATGCTATTTACATTCAAAGTCTCTCTTTGATGTTGCAATAAACACATTCAGCTCCTTAGAAGTCTACTGAAGGAAGTGAGGGCCATAAAGCCCCTTTGTTCTCCCCCTTCTCTCCCTCTTATGGCAGAATCCAGAGAAGGCAGAATTGGGAGTTTCTATATTTGATAGTTAAAGATGAAATATAATTGGATTCTGACAAACAGCTATAATAAGGGGGATACACATAAGTCCATGCACTTCCAGTGGGTCGTTCTGGGCCTTAGAGGCCTCCCCAGGCCTCTGAGGCTCAGAACAGACTTCCAGAAACAGTGGGCCATTCTGGGCCTGGGAGCCTTCGCCAGGCCTCCAAGGCTCAGAATGGACTTCCAGAAGTGGCGTCCATTTACTTCCAAAGGTCCATTCTGGGCCTTGTGAAAAAAAGGCTAGGGCTTCAGCCAGTTTGCCAAAGTCAACAAAAAATTAGCTACTGATTTCATCCCACCACTGATCCCACCACTGATTTCATCCCCATGTGGTATGTGTGTAAGCACAGAGGCATATACAGGGTTGTACAAATCTTTCAAAAGTGTTTACTTTACAACTTGGAAAAAAAATATGAAGTGAAGGGGATGTTGTGGTGGCAATGTGGAAGACCATTGTATTTGGAGGTGTTAGAAGTAAAGTCTTCATCCTGGTTCATCCAAGCCGGGAATAAATAAGCAAACATGGTGACTGCTTTGGGAAGAAGGTTACAGTTTATTGCAGAAAGATGGTCTTCAGGAAAGCGCAGAGGAGAGAGAAGGGCTGAACACATGGGGCAGTAGGCTTTTATACCCCCTCCAGCCTTGTTTGGAATAGTTTCCTGTTCCTGTGGCATGAACCTTGAGGCTGTTTCTGAGTGTTTGTCTAGGCCTTGATATCTGTGGTTTAATTCTATTATCATATCCTGCTTCCCAGGTGATGGGGCTGACTCCTAGAGTTTGGGTGGGGTATGCAGATCTTCTCTTTTGTCTTCTTGATTGCTCTGGCTTCAACTTTCTGATGGTTTTACATCTGCATTTGTATAGGGCTAAAGTCTTGCTTGGGGCAGAGAGATAGATTTGGGGCCAGGTTTGGTTTTAAAAAGTCCTTTTGAGGAAAAATATATTTTTCTGCCCTTTTTAATATTTCTTTCTCTGGGCTAACTTCCATCAATCCCCGCTTTGTGCCTTAAGTGTGAATTTATGACACACTTATTGGCACAACGTTAAAATTCATCTGGTCAGGGAGACTTGGTAGGCAAGCTTTTAAACTTTTAAGCAAAACAAAGAAAAGAAAAATAAGACATTAATGGAGGCAGCAGAAAAAGATCCCTTTAGTGGCTCCCAAAAGGGGAGCTTGCACCCATAAAGTTCTAAAAGTCAGGGCAAAATTTTGTTAGGTGGAAAAGAAATTTATAGTGTCCAATATTCTGTGCCAATAATTTTCAAATGTTGGATGTCACCTTTAGCTTTCAGTCAGGTTTGTATACCTCCCAAAATTCTTCACAGCCATGGTTTTCCTTAGTACATGACCACTGGCTGCCCAATTTCAAGGGTTGTTTCCTGCCTTAGCTCTTAATTCAGTGCATCCAGGTTTGTAATGCCCAACTGAGGTTAACCAGTATGCCAGGATATTAAATTTTTCTTTAAATTGCACATAATGAGTTCTAGGAATCCCAATCTGAGCTCACCAGTGCAAGATATTCAGGGCTGAAGTTTGGGATTTTTCCTGTTGCTTCCTTAGTCAGGGCATATGAATTGCAAATCACCTGAGGGGGCCTAGTTCCCTCCCCCTTGTTATCTGTTGGAAGTTGGTCCCACAAAGCTTTGGTGCAATAGAGCAAAAATCAGCCTGAAGAACTTTACTAAAGGTAGGTGGAGGGGATAGACTCTGAATGGTGTGAATGGTGTATGTGTGCATATGCAGCTATTTCTACAAAACAGGCAATACAAACATTCTGGAAAAGTTTTCCCTCCCACCATTTAGAAGTCCAAGGTGTTCAGTACTTGTTCTGCCATCTATTCCTAAATGCCATCTCTCCATTAATACATTCAACTGGCTTGTTACAACACAAATGGGGCAAGAAAGAAAAGTTTACAATGAGTTTCCACCCTCCCCCCACAGTCTAATTTTCTCTTCTGAGGCTTCACATGGCACCATCTTCCTTCTGCAGCTCTCACAGGCATCTGGGTAAATGGTAGGACTTGGGAAGATGTTCCACTTAGATTGCATGGTGGCTTTTTAGTGGATGGCTGGATTCAAAACTCAATTCCATGGCTCAAATGGATGGAGGCAGCATCTGGGTCTGTGTGTTCTGCTTCCAAAGGCTTGCGAGAGGGTTTCAGGGCTGAAAGATACAAGAACAAGGTCTCCCCACCCTTTCTGGGTGGACTCTACCAGGAGAGGCAGACAAAAGGTATGGAGAACAAAGGGCAGGAAAAGAATTGGAAGGGGGTAGCTTGCAGGCAGTTTGAAAATGCTGAAAACTCTTAATAATTTTAAAAGCCTAATATTTTAAGATATGCAACTTGCCAAGGGTAGGAGGATCTGCCTTTAACATTTATTCTAAAATAGATCACATTATTTTAGAGATTGGAAAATGCTTATTTGTTTCAGAAAAGTTTCATAGTAGTTTCACCAGTAAGTTTTAGGATATGAAAAGTAACTTAGGAAA
The DNA here is from genome assembly GCF_016545835.1 of Crotalus tigris. Classification (NCBI taxonomy): domain Eukaryota; kingdom Metazoa; phylum Chordata; class Lepidosauria; order Squamata; family Viperidae; genus Crotalus; species Crotalus tigris. The sequence continues at coordinate 151,071 of NW_024097304.1, read as the reverse complement.
ATTATTTCCCCACACAAGCAGACTTGAGCTTCAAAAGGCTCTTGTAGATAGACACACATTTTTCAGGAAAAGGATAGATAAAACACATACAGTAAATGCAAGTGAAACTTTTCCAACAGATAAACTTAAAACAATCCCTCCTGGTAACTTAAGGCTGTTCTTGAGTGTACACAGAGAGAAAGAGGAAAACAAACAAACAAACAAACACAATTCTTTTTCTTCACTCTGTTTGTTGGCCAGACAAACAGAGTGAGGTATTTCCTTTTTGTGGCTTATTTTTAAGCATAATTTCTAGCAGAATTTAAAATTCTTTTTTTCTTTGGATTTGAAACAGTTAACAGTCACATTTACCTCTCACGCACAGACTTTGACAAACATAAATACACAAAGACAAGAGAACAGAAGTCTTAGTTTTACACATCCTAGTCATTCCCACCATAAATTTCAGATAACTCAAGTTAGGGAAGGCACATATTTTAAACATACCACGTGGTTGCATAGAGAAGAGAGAGAGAGAGAGATAGAGAGAGAGAATCACTATTTCTTATTTTCCCTTTTAAGTACCTTTATTTAGCCAAATTGGTTTCCCAGCAAGGCCCTAAGCAAAGTCTGTATTTTTTTTTCTTTTCCCCCATATAGTTTCTTTACCTACCTCTTTTCCATTCCGGCCTGGACAGGTAACTGGTTCCTGTCCCAGGCCACGAGCAAGCTCTCAACTGGGAAACCTACTTCTGCCCTTGAATTGGAACCTCCCATGTTTCTATAATGGGTTTTCCTTACCGCTAAAGGGCACTACACGTCAGAAGCCTCCTTGTGAGACTTCTTCCTATCACCACGATTTTGTGAGTCCGGAAAAAAGGGGACTCACGGAGCTTCTCTGGATCCCTCTCAGAGTTCGTGGGCTCCTCCGAGGGATCCTCCACGTTTTCAGACCAAAAAAGGGTCTGCAGAGACCTTCCAGTTTCCCTCAGAAGGTACAGGCTACTCTTCCACTGGCCGGCTTTACCCCACCGTTTACGGACGCCTCTAATGTCCATGGGCACCTCCACTTGCTCTCGGAGGTAGGTGGTCGCTCCCTTCTTGAGGCTTAATTTCCTAACTTTGCTTTGCTTACAGGGCCTTACCAGCTAGTTGCCCAAATCCAATTCTTTCATTCACTCATTCCATTTCATTTTCACACAGCCTCTCCCTTTTCCCTAACAAAAGGGTCTGTGCTCTGGCCAACCCCCATGCTTTCCAGGTTCTGCCAATTAAACAGATCCTTTCTGCGGCTAGGAAAGACCAGAAGCAGCAAAATCTAACTGTGATTGGAAAAAAAAGTCTTCTCACTCACACAAACAGAAATACACACATTTTCTTTGTTTCCCTGGGCTTTAAACTTAAAATTTAGAGGTACTCACCTTCACCTTCTTTCCAAAGCATCCCTTGAGCTCAAACTCTCAAAACTCCCTTTATTACCCTAGCTCCACATGGGCAAGGCCTGGGAGACCCATCCACAGACACAAGGGGGTCTGCTGCCGGCAAGATGGGGCTTACGAATCTCAGTCCATTGGAGAGGTTAGCTTGGAGTCCCATCTGGGTCGCCAAATTGTTAGAAGTAAAGTCTTCATCCTGGTTCATCCAAGCCGGGAATAAATAAGCAAACATGGTGACTGCTTTGGGAAGAAGGTTACAGTTTATTGCAGAAAGATGGTCTTCAGGAAAGCGCAGAGGAGAGAGAAGGGCTGAACACATGGGGCAGTAGGCTTTTATACCCCCTCCAGCCTTGTTTGGAATAGTTTCCTGTTCCTGTGGCATGAACCTTGAGGCTGTTTCTGAGTGTTTGTCTAGGCCTTGATATCTGTGGTTTAATTCTATTATCATATCCTGCTTCCCAGGTGATGGGGCTGACTCCTAGAGTTTGGGTGGGGTATGCAGATCTTCTCTTTTGTCTTCTTGATTGCTCTGGCTTCAACTTTCTGATGGTTTTACATCTGCATTTGTATAGGGCTAAAGTCTTGCTTGGGGCAGAGAGATAGATTTGGGGCCAGGTTTGGTTTTAAAAAGTCCTTTTGAGGAAAAATATATTTTTCTGCCCTTTTTAATATTTCTTTCTCTGGGCTAACTTCCATCAGAGGAGTGATATGTTTTGATTTCTCCTTCATATTAAGAAAAGTCTAAAAGTTTAGAGCTCATTCTGAGCTAACATGCTTGTTTTTCGCTCTTGCTTGCTGAATAATGAAAAGGGAGATTGACTCTTGACATGAAATCATAGAGCCATAATATTTTCCCTTAAGCTGGGAGCTTCTGCACAGAACTTAGGACTGGGTACTGTGGAAATGGGCTAACTGTGGTGTAACCAGTGGTGGGATTCAGCCAGTTTGCACCACTTTGGCAGAATCAGTAGCTAATTTTTGCCCAGGCCCAGAATGGACTTCTGGAAGCAGCATCCACACAGAGAACTGGTTGTTCACATATTTGAATCCCACCACTGGATGTAACTCTGTGTCAGTTTATAAGAGATTTGGGTATCACCTTGCTCAGTATGCATGCTTTTTATGTCATGCTTTTAAACTTGTTTGCTTGAAGTAATAATACAGCTTAAAATTTCTTCATTCACTGGTGTGTTCATTGTCTCTGGATGCAAAAGAACCAGTTGCCAGACCATTTGACCAGTGCCTTGACACTTGGAAAAACAGATGTGCAGGCAGAGACAACTAAGGTGAAACAGCTATGTGATACTCTGGAAAAGAAAGATTTCCTTTAAAGATTCAAAAACAGGTATTTCTACACAAACCTGCATATTTCAAAACACTTTTCTGAAAGATATGCACAGTATTCATGCATACAAGTTTTCAAATCTCACAGTGCCCTGATTAAACCTTTTTATCCTCCCTATTTATCAATGGCTCTACTCTTTGCTGGTGGATCAGCACATATGATCACAGCCATTCTTTTTATCAGTAACTTTATGAGACATCAGAGTTAGATGACCGACCAGTTTTGTTGGGTATATATTAGTATGCTAGGTAATAGTTCTGTTTTGCCTCAAGACTGTGGAACTCAGTTTAGTAATGATGTTTATTAATGGAGGCAACTGGAAAACTGTCAAAAGTGATTTAGCAAAGATGGTTATAAGTATCTGAACCCATTTGAAAACAGGTCTTGCATTACACACTTAATCTTTCAACTAACCCAGTATGGAGTCAAACTAATAAGAAATCATTCACTTTCACTTGGATTCTGTAGCTACTTTTCATATTAGTCTAAAAATACTAGGGATAGGGAGAGTCAAAAAATAGAAATCAAGAATATATTTTCAGTCAGAGGACCAAGAAATTCAGCAAGGTGACAAACTGTGATTAAAGTCATGAAATTTCTAAGTGTGTTTAACAAAAGGATGACATAGCTCTGCTGCAATTATATTTTAAAAAATGTATATGTGCTTATTTTTCATTTGCTTTGCAACAAATACAAAAAGTGTTCAGATTCCAAGCTACATCTGATGATTGTATGATTTGTAAATGAAATACTATGATTTATTGAACCTATAAAGGGGGAAGCATTTTCAAATATGACGAAGGAAAGCAGGGAGGGACATGACAAGCACCCGGGGAAATCAGGAGATTCAGGCAGTTGAAATGAGTATAAAGATTTATTGCAAGCTTAAGCACTCTACAAGAATCTGAAGTAATAACAGTCAAGGGAAAATAGTGAGAGCTAAGAATAAAAAGGAATTCAAGGTGGGTTGGATTAGATCTCATGAGGGACTCATGACTGATGATGTGTTTGATCCCTCTTTCTGGCTCAACCTGGTCATCTCGTACAGGACATAGTTCAAGATTTGCTACCTTCAATGCATTCAAATCTCAAGGGCCAGCCAAATTATATTGCATGATACTCAAGAAGCTGGTGTTGAAGTAATCCCAGAATTACTGGATCTAACCTTTAAAAATGGCAAAACTCACAAAGTGGCAAAAGATTGGGAAAGAGTAAGCATTGTCCCAAAATTCAAAAGAAAGAGGAGCTGAGAAAGTATAGATCACTTAGTTTACGTATCCACTGGTCAAGGCTCTGTATCAACTTATGAAAAGCAGTAGGGTTTACATTTGGAAAGGAATGCTACCATTTCCACATCTCTCCAGAGTATGTTAATCCTTTTTGTGACAGAGAGCTATAAATATAGTGTGGTTTGATCTCACAAAGCATTTAGTAAGATCTCTCGTGATACACTTGTAGCCAAGATAAATGGTACTGCAGTTCAGTAGATTTGCAGTTGGTTGGACAACTGAACAACAGGGGCATTGCACACAAAATACAATGAATTAATAACTGGACCATTTGTGATATTAAAAAATTAACAAAGTATGAAGAAATGGAGTGGATTCAAAGAGAAAATATTAAGGAATCTGAGGAACAGTTGAAAGAGGCAGATACCTTTTAAATTCAAAAGGGAAAATTAAAGAGGGATATGACACAATTTTAAAATTACCTAGAAAGCTGTCATGTGCAAAAAAAGTGCAAAAAATCAGTTTCTGTGGAAATTAGGAGAAAGAAGAAATGTATTAATCATGTTTATATCATTGTATTAATATCAATGCATTAATCATGTTTATCTCACTAAAGGTGATCTGGGCAGTGCACAACAGTTGGATACAGCAACAGATATAAAAACAATAGATACAAAAAATATAAAAATCCATATATATATATATATATATATATATATATATATATATATATATATATATATATATATTCTGAGGTTTTCGCGGGGTTGTTTGTATGTAGGTCTTTGGTTGTTCGGGTTTTCTCCCGCGTAAAATTGGAAGTGTCTTGGCGACGTTTCGACGAAGTCCCATTCGTCATCTTCAGGCTGGTGTTTTCAGCTTCGTGCTTTGAGCAGCAATGTGTGGTTCTTAGCTGTTTCTTCCTTTTAACTGCCAGTGGGGGTATGAACTGATTGGGTGGGAGCTTGGCTGTGTTCTGATTGGGTGGAGGTGTGTTCTGAATGGTTAGGGGCTTGGCTGTGCTCTGATTGGCTGGGGGAGTGTTCTGTTTGGTTGTGCTCAGGTTAGTCTGAGTTGCAGAGGGGTTTAAGATTTTGGGCTGCCTTGCTAGTTTCTGGCTTCGCGTTCGTGGTCGTGCCTCCTCTTCATGGAGGGTGTCAGTTTGCTTCATGTATGGATTGGAGGGGTTTAAAGTGGCTAATGATGCAGCTGTGGTCTGGCTTCTGGTTTGTGGTCGTGCCTCGTCATCGGTGTGGCTTTGGGTTTGTTTTTTGCGTGGATGTGTGGTGGTGACCTCCTGTGTGGTTTTTGTGAGTGTGGGTCTGGTATCATTTTTTGTGTTAGGGAGTCGTTTGTCAATAAGGGCGGGTTTCCAAATGGCTGGTAGGCGGGAGGTATCATCTCGCTTGTTCATGCTGTGTGGGCGTTTTTCTATCTCGATGGCTTCTCTGATTATTCTGTTATTAAAATGTTCACTTTTGGCAATGGTTCTGGTATTTTTAAAGTCAATTTCATGTCCTGTGGCTTTAAGGTGTTGGACCAGGGAAGATGTTGGTTCCTCTTTTTGGACTGAGTTCTTATGTTCTTCAATGCGTGCACTTATTCTTCTGTTGGTTTGTCCGATGTATGTGGTGGGACAAGTGGTGCATGGGATTTCGTATACTCCTTGATTTTCTAATTCAATTTTATCTTTGGGGTTTCTAAGGATGGTGGATATTTTTCTGTTTGTGCAGAATGCTGTTTTGATGTTGTGTTTATGGAGGATCTTACTGATTCTGTCTGTGGTGCCTTTTATGTATGGGAGGAGGGCTTTGCCGTTTTCTTGTTCTTTGTCTTGGATTTTAGTGGGGGTTTCTTTTTGGATTAGGTTTGTAATCTTATTTCTATGGAATCCATTGGATGTTAGTATATTGGTGAGAGTGTGTAGTTCGGGTTTTAGGTGTTGTTCGTCAGCTAAGCGTTTTGTTCTGGAGATGAGTGTCTTGGCTACAGAGTTGATCTGTGCTGGGTGGTGGTGTGAGAGAGCGTGCAGATAGCGGTTTGTGTGTGTTTTCTTCTGGTAGATGGTGTGTCCCTGGGACCCATGAACTAGTTGATGGTACCCACAGCATGAGCTCTATGTCAGATTTAACAGGGCTGGCTGATGGAACCAGGAAGAGATTTCATAGGAAGTTAAGAGACCCAGGAAGAAAATAAAGCACTGTTCAGCACATATGTGTATAACAATAATGACTTTGTCTAAATACCAATTTTTCAATAGTGACTGTTGGGGATGTTTGAATGGATTTTTGCATTGAGTAGAAGGATGGACTAGATGATTGTAAGATTCAACTCAATTATATGACTCTATGAATTATTTAAAACAAATTGCAAATCTGGTTCCTTAGCCTTTCCCTTTTTGATGCCCTTCCATTTTATTTTTTATTAAGTAGTTTTTGTTATTGACTTTATTTTCTAGCTTTTCATTTTCATTTTTTCATATTTTATTTTATTTACTGTAAATATCAAATTGGACTATTTTATTGTATTTACTGTAAATACAATAAAATAGTCCAATTTGATATTTTTAATAAAAAGAAGATACTGTAAATAAACCTAGATATATAGAGCTTAGCTTGTTCTAAATCTGCTGGAAATTAGAGATTTCTGGTATTATTTCTGGTTATTTCTTATTCAGTAGCTGACCTATGCGTGAGCCCAGAGAATTCCACTGCAAAATCCAGATAAATTCAAGGAACAAGTAATCCAGCCAGCCCAGAGAAGGCTGAGTTTCTTTTGTGACATTCAAAATGATTAGAATGGCATATAAACTAAGGCAGGAAGAAAGATAGCATGAAATTGTTAAAATAGTGATCAAACTAAAACAAGGGAAAAGCTATTGAGCTGTGCTAGAGTTCCTTAAGGCCACAAAAGTGGTGTGCTATATGTACCAAAGACATGAAAGTATTGTATTTTAACAAAAAAAGCAAAATTAATTATTGAACAAGAATACTGCAGATCCGTGTGCTCATTTTTGTGAGCTAGATAATAAACTAAAAGTTTTAGAACCAAGATTTGATTCATTCTCAAGTTAAGGTAATGTAAATGCTGACCTCACCCACCGTATGCTTGCATACAGCAAACGTTTCCTCTTATATAGGAATAAAGGGCAAAAATCTACCTTAATAAAAGCTAGAATTCATTCTACAACAGGGGTCCTCAACCTTGGCAACTTTAAAACTTGTGGACTTCAACTCCCAGAATTATTCAGCCAGCTGCTGGCTGAGGAATTCTGGGAGTTGAAGTCCACAAGTCTTAAAGTTGCCAAGGTTGAGGACCCCTGTTCTACAATTCTTGAATGTTGTAAGAACAAATAGCTCACTGGCACACAGTTTCAAGTGTTAGGGTTTAAAACTCAGTAAAGAAACTAAGGGAAATATAGAAAAGTTTATCCTAATTTATAATGCATCAAAACGTTAAATGGCAAAACTCAACATATTGATATATGTACAAATGCAACTAAAAACAGAATCAGCCAGTAAGTGGGCCTGCACTTATTGAAATGAATGTTCCTACCATTCAGTGCCACTACTGTTCATACACATTTCTTAAATTATTTAGTTATTTACAATAACTGTGAAACAATCTGAAGAACAAGACACATGCGTGCTTCTGAGACATCATGTCTTTTGACCTGAAGGATGGTCTTTCAAAAATCATCCATATGCTTTGAAACAGAAAGGGAATTTCATTCAAGAGTTTTATTGACTTACTGAGAACTACATTGTACACTGTAAGAAACCAAAATAAAAACAATTTCTCAATCACTTGTGAAATAAATGTTTCAAATCTCCCTGCGCAAGAGGTTTTTATGAAATGAAACTCTAATGGAGTTTAATGGACCTGTTGCCCTGGGGCTTGCTATTCCCTTCCTTTTGCTGATCAACTGCCTAGAGCTTACACCTAAAACAAAGCAGAACATGCAGACACCTGCAAGTGTTTCTCACACAGCAGAAAGAAATAATCAGACAGAAGGAAAGGTAGATGACAGTGGGAAAATACTATAAGAATGAATCTTACAGCTGAACAATTCAATTATCGCTGTAACAAGTATGAATTACTATGATTGGCTATAGCTTTCTAACATTTAAATCTCCACCATATATTATCTGGAGTTTATAAAATTAGACATTGTGGAATCTTCTCCATAGGAAGCATATACTTAACTGGAGTCCCACCAACATGTTCTCTATATTTTCGATCCATGCACTACAGAAGATTAATTTCAATCTTGCCATTTGCACAGTTCTAGAAGCAAGAAGGGGTAAAAAAAAAGGTATCTGATTCAAAGCCTTCCTTTCCCCTAGGAGTATTCTGCATAGAACTCTTTCCTCCAGTTTTTCCCATAATCAGAAACCTGTGAGGTAAGTTGCTAGACAGTAGTTAGCCAAAGTCAATCCCTGGGTTTCCATAATAAAGAATGGAACCAGATGGAGATTGTGCCATTAAACATGAATCTCCCAAGATGTAATCATCATTTAACCAAACCAAATTGGTTCTTAAACTTGTTCTAATTTTAAGGAATTTAATATCATGATTCTGATATATGAGGCCAGTTAAAACAAAACTCTGAGGTTGTATTTTCCTCTAAGAACATGTTTATTGGATAAGTATCAGCACGGTCAAAAGTGAAACCAAGACTAAAAATCCCCTCTCAAAAGCAACAGTAATACAAAGTTACAGTTTCCACCCCACTGGTTATGCAATCAACTACGCTCCCCAATAATACATCCAAGCGGGCTTTCCAACACTAGGAGTATCCTCCCCAGCTGAGGTAACCAGAAATGACCTTGGTTCCCACCAGACAGATAACTGTTTAGTTTAACAGAAAACTTTCCATCCTCCCCCCCATCTTGTGGCAACTGGAAACGAGGAAAATGGCTTCGGCCAGGTCCATTGCAAAGTTAACATTTTAAGGCCACACAAAAACATAGTCCTAGATTAAGATTGCTAATAGATTCCTGCAAAAGAGATGTGAACACCCACCCTCCCCTGCCCCTCTCTCTCTTGTTTCCATCAAACATTGCAGATGGCAAATAGCAATAGCACTTAGACTTATATACCACTTCACAGTGCTTTACAGCCCTCTCTAAGTGGTTTACAGAGTCAGCATATTGTCCCCAACAATCTGGGTCCTCATTTTACTAACCTCAGATGGATGGATGGCTGAGTCAACCTTGAGCCTGTCAGGATCAAACTGCTAGCTGTGGGCAGAGTTGGTCTGCAATATTGCATTATAACCACTGTTCCACCACATTTTAATGCACAGTGCTGCATTAAAATACCATTGGAAAGGAGGATATGGTGAAAGAAAGGCAGGCAGTGGTGAGGAGATGCACCTCTGTATTAAAAAAAAGACCCCTTAATAACATCAGTGATGTTCATCAAACCTACAGAGATGAGTGATGCTATTTATGTCCTTTCCTGACACTGCCTAGCAGTTCCCGGGAATACTTTGAAAAGTGTCATTTCTTTTGTTTCTAATATCCACATCAGAACAACACAAAGTGCAGGATACAAGCTAACTTTCTTTCTTTCTTTCTTTCTTTCTTTCTTTCTTTCTTTCTTTTTTTTCTTTCTTTCTCTTTCTTTCTTTCTTTCTTTCTTTCTTTCTTTCTTTCTTTCTTTCTTTCTTTCTTTCTTTCTTTCTTTCTGTCCTTCTCTTTTCTTTCAATTATTCTGAATTAAACAAAGTCTTTTGTTTTGGCTTTTTAAGAAAGTTAGTTAATAAATGCAATTTCTAGCAAAATACTGTAATATATTTTTTCTCTTTAGGTTTAACACCAGGGTAAAGAGGTACATTGTCCTTTAATTATGTTTGTTGGGGTGGTTTTGTAGAGAAGTTCCTGATCAGGCAGTGTTGCTGAGGATGACTGATCATGACAGATCCATTTGTTTAGGGCACCAAAAACGAAACAAACCAGAAGACCCATGAAAGAACAGCAAAGAGAACAGAGGATTTCTCTCTTCCCTACACTTAACCCCAGCCTTGCTTAGCAGCAGCCACCATCAACATCACTGCTTATGATCTCATGCCCTACACTGCTCTTTCTCTAAGGTTTAGTTCGCATTTTGCATTCAGAGAAGGCAGCAAAAACAAGTATAGTTGCTAGTTCTGTTATTCTCTCCCCCACCTCAAAGTTCCTACAGAGAAACAAAACAACAAACCTTTCCCATCTCTTACTCAACACAGAAAGGGAAACAAATGCTACCCTTCATTGCATGCATTCAGTATAGACTGTGTGGATTTCTCTGACTCATAAAACATCTGAGCAGTCGATAAAAAGAGAACGCTGCCTGCCTTTCAAAAAAAAAATCTACTTTCAGCATATAAATTCCCATGAAATGTTAGGATCATCACATGGCATTTAAGATTTACAGTTTCCCCTAGAGCTGCAACAGAATGGTAAGCTGTAATGTAGAGCTTCTATGTTTGCGAGGCTGAAGAAGTGATGGTTCACTTTAGCCCAGAGATAGGGAGTCTGGGACAAGAAGCAATAGTTTCATACCACATGTTTTTGTTAGAAAGGAAACAAAGGGAAGCCTGCCAGTATTGCTGTTTTGTTTATTTGATTGGTTGTTTATGAAACCAGCTCGTGAAGGTAAATTGTGAAATTTATTAGAAAGATTTGTATTCTGGCAATGGAGGATGGGTAGAGGCACGGATTTCCATGCATGGGAAAATAGTCCACTGCATAGATATCTTTGGAGATCATAGATCATAGAGACTTTGAAAAGGGCAACTAAGGGCAACTAAGATGATTAAAGGCCTGGAGACTAAAACATATGAAGAACGGTTGCAAGAATTGGGTATGGCCAGTTTAGAGAAAAGAAGGACTAAGGGTGGCATGCTAGCAGTATTCCAGTGTTTGAGGGGCTGCCACAAAGAAGAGGGGGTCAATTTATTTTTCAAAGCTCTAGAGGGGAAGACAAGAAACAATGCATGTAAACTAATCAAGGAGAAAAACAACCTGGAATTAAAGAGAAACTTCCTACCAGTGAGAACAATTAACCAGTGGAACAGCTTGTCTTCAGAAGTTGTGGGTACTTTATTTCTGGAGGTTTTTAAGAAGAGACTGGACAGCCACTTGTCTGAAATGGTATAGGGTCTCCTGCTTGAGCAGGGGTTGGACTAGAAGATCTCCAAGGTCCTTTCCAGCTCTATTCTGATTAATAGAGTTTAGGAAGATACAATTACATGTTGCAGAACAGAAGCTGGCCGTTTAAGAACCAAGCTGAAAGATAATAATCTCAGTTGCATCAAAAAGATGATCCAAAATGGGAAGCCACTGATGCAGCCCTAACGATTGGCCTTTGCAATAGAAAGAGACATTCTAGAACAGGCATGTCAAACTTGTGATGTCATGTGATGTCGTGCAACGTATCGGGACGGTTTTGCCATTGCCGGCAATGGGATAGGCGCAGCTTCCGGATGACGCACCCGGCCTGTGGGTCAGCAGTTTGACACCCCTGTTCTACAAGATACCAATTCCTTACTAAAAGGAAGAAACTTGATGAAAACTAAAGAAATACGTGGAATCTTTAAAGGTAACTAATGTCTGTGTCTATGAGTGTGTGTGTATATAATATATATATATATATATAATAAGATCACCCACACAAAATATTCTCAGGTCAAAGAATGTTCCAATAATTTATAATTGTTCCTACAGGTTTCAGAACCTCACCATTTCTAATGTTAAATTTCTGCCGCTTTTATGTCAAAAATGGCTAGCTAAGCCGGTGTGAATATATACTACATTGGGAAATGTTTTTTGTTAACATGCAGATTTGCCACAACTTTTAGTTTCTGGGTATTTATCACTGTGTCAGTCTATTATTTGGGATATTTGGCCATTTTAGGCAGTCTATTGCAAGCTCACTCTGCCCTGCGATGCTAGGGCTCGAACCACCAGAACAGACACCATCTCCAGCATCTTTAAGCCACTGAGCCACTGTGCCTCTTCCACTTGGGTAGGGGGGGGGTCACATTAATGCATACCTCAATTCAAATCAAAAGGCATTTCAACCAGTGTGGAACATTTGATGGTGTTGCTTTTGTTCACATTATGACTTGTACTTCATAAATGAAAGTTCTTCTTATAATAGGTACAGCAAAACCAATCTTACATAAATGCCCTACATCATCCAAGTAGTCGCTCTCTGATCTTCAAATTCCAACAGAATTATTTATAGTATTTTTAATGAAATATTCATAAAGAAGTGTCCGTGGCTTGCGATTTCTGCTAAAAAGTGTTTTAACTTTTCAATTTCTTTTTTCTCTCCACACCATCTTCCATCATATTAATTTTGGCCAACCAGAGTACTCAAAAACATTAGTTAAAAAAAGGGAAAAAGTCATCATTTTTTATTAGCTTTTATAAATTCACATTGTTTCTTCTTTTCTTTTTAAGGACAACTATGTGAATATTTGGATATGAAATACGTAAGGCTTAATGGGATTTCAAAATATTGATATTAGATCAACACTTAGAAAGCTGAATGATACATAGACAAATATATTGTTCCTAATAATAATGCCCATCTAAGGCAGGGGTGTCAAACTCACAATGTCATGTGACATGTTGCGACGTATCATGACTTTTTTTTCCACAGGCCGGCACTTTGACACCCCTGATCTAAGGCCTACAAAAGACTAACAGCCAACCTTAAAAACATGGGCATCAGTAAATACAATGCATTATATTTACTCACAGAGTAAATTCTGCTGAGTATGCTGGGTTTCACTTTCTTCCAAGTAAATTTGAGTAGTGTTGGACTGTTCTGCAAATAGAAGATAGAGTAATTAGAATTGCTTTTGATTGATTATGTACCATTGAGTTGGTGTTCACAGCAGCCAAGTAGATATATAATAGGACAAAATATAGAACACATTTCAATGTGCTCTCTCTCTCTCTCTCTCTCTCTCTCTCTCTGAGTGTGTGTGTGTGTGTGTGTGTGTGTGTGTGTGTGTGTACTGCTCTGTTCACCCTTGCAATCTGTCAAAACCTATGCCCAGGGTACAGGCAAAAGTATGTCCACATTACTGAACTAGGATTACAACTATTTTGTTGGTAGGTCATTCATCCAGAAAGAATGAAAAGCAAAATGATTGGAGATGATGAATCTATATTTTTATATTTGATTTTCCACATAAGGGCCCATTAAAATCAGAACAGTGTCATGATCTGCTTGGTTTCCATTGAAAACCAAGTATCTAGGGGCATAATGTTTGTTGCCCACTTCAATTGCAGATATATTCTGAGGAATAGCAAAATATGGGGACATATAGCCTCACGCGGCATTCCTCAGATCTGATTCCACCAACATTTTACTGTATTTTATTTATTATTGGAGAAACAGAAGGAGATAAAAACTTTTGAGAAATTGTAAACAAAGAAATTGCATCATGAATATTCTGCATGCAAAAATAAATGTATTTTGCTGGTATGTTCACTTCATCAAAGTTGACTACAAACCTAGACTTTAGAAAGAGAGTTGAAAAAAACATGCGATTTAGTAGCAAGAGCAAAATTAACAGCATACATCCACAACAGATGTTTAACTAAATTTAAGCAAGAATGTCTCCCATACATACAATGGATCATGCAGCAAGGTAAATGCAAATACTTACACTATGGTTTCTAGGAGATCTAAATGTTTATAAATACTGTAAGTCAATTGGAGTGTAATGAAGGAGAAAGTTATTTATTTTTTCAGTAGAATTTTCTTATTTTATTTATTTTTTGGTTTTCTCTTTTTAATATTAATAAAATATTACCTCAGTATTGAGTATCAGGCTTAATATAGTAAGGCTTATTACATTGCAAAATAATTCAATGCATTTTGCATTAGTCTATCCATGCTATACTTGGTTTTAATTGTACAATTCAAGCAACTCTGTTAATTAACATCTCAGAATCATAGTTAAAACTGATATAAACTTTTTCCTCATCTTTAAAAGTTTAACATCTAAATCATCATAGTGTTAATTATTTCTATAGTATATTGTATATTGTACAAATGCTACATAGTGCAGTAGATTGCAACTGTTTGGCAGTTACGTTGGGATGGGAAGGTGTTATTTGTTTATGTTCAGTAGTTCTTTTCCAGTTAAATATTAAGAGCCAGTTTTAAGAATTAAAATATTAAAAGCCAATTTGGTCCCATGATTAAGGCACCAGGCACCAGGCTACAGACTAGTTCTAGTCCTGCCTTAGGCATAAAAGTTGACTGGATGGCCTTGAGCCATTCATGTTCTCTCAGCCCAGTTCACATCACAGGGTTGTTGTTGTGGGAAAATAGGAGGAAGGAGTATTAGGTATGTTTGCTGTCTTGAGCTATTTATAAAAGTAATAAAGGCAGAATAAAAAAAATCTTTAAAAATACCAATTAAGGAAAAATAATAGAAGAAGAAGAAGAAGAAGAAGAAGAAGAAGAAGAAGAAGAAGAAGAAGAAGAAGAAGAAGAAGAAGAAGAAGAAGAAGAAGAAGAAGAAGAAGAAGAAGAAGAAGAAGAAGAAGAAGAAGAAGAAGAAGAAGAAGAAGAAGAAGAAGAAGAAGAAGAAGAAGAAGGAAGAAGAAGAAGAAGAAGAAGAAGAAGAAGAAGAAGAAAGAAGAAGAAGAAGAAGAAGAAGAAGAAGAAGAAGAAGAAGAAGAAGAAGAAGAAGAAGAAGAAGAAGAAGAATCAAGAGATGGTCCTAGCAAATGGTAAATTTTAATTTTTAGCAAAAGGTAAATTTTAATTTTTAGCAAATGGTAAATTTTAAATTTAAAAATTAGCCTGCCTAATTTTAGGCTACCAAATTTGACCTATCTAAAAAAAAATATCACTCAGGATAGAAAGGTTCTTAATGTGCCAGCAAGTTTCCCTGGGCAAAAGAATATGTGTCTTCTTTTAATCTTTCCTAGCTTTCTGTCTCTCGTGCCATAAATCAGTGATTTTTCAAACTTTGAGATGTTGGAATTCAACTCCCAGAATTCCTCAGGCAGCAGGAAGCAGGAAGTGGGTCTCGATCTTGAGGTCACAGGACTGCATTCCTGGGGGATGGAAAAAGCCAAGGAAAGGTGAATAGGAACAAAAATGGGACAACAATGGGGAGAAATTAAAAGGAAAAAAAAAACATGGAGAAGAGCAGAAAGACAAGAGAAAGGGAACACAGACATGAAAAGGGGAAGGTGAAGGTTTTTTGGGGATGGCATAGAGTGGAGAAGAAGACTTTGGAGGCCATACAGTACATTTTGCATTTCTGGATGAGAATGGGTTCCATTTTTATGCTAGGAAGGTCAAACTGGCCCAACATTATGCATTCTGCTCCAGCAAATAGAAAACAGTATTTTTGGCAAGAAGTACAAAGAATTCAAACTTCACTAAAAAGCCTGAGGGATAACGCTGCACTAGTAATCTAGAATTAAACAGACAGGAACTGTGGGGGTTGAACTATCTCATTCAGGCTATAAAAGGGTGATATTTTTTCTGTTTTTGCTGGTACTTTTTCATGTAATTTCTTATTTATATTATTTTCATTGGAGTTTGTCTCTAAGGAGCACAGAAGGGCTATAAGTACTTTTTATCATTGTATCTGATCAATGCAACAAGCTTGTGAAGTAAGTTAAACATTTTGCCTAATCGGTGTTTATGGCGTGTTTAAAATGCAAACACACATTTCATATATGATCTCGTATCCCCGAGGAAGATGTATGCATCCATTCCTGTTCCAGCCATCATTCGCAAATATAGGAACTGCTAAGCAACAGAGAATGGGATAAAATGGGGGGAAAAAATAATCCTGTAAGACCCTAAGGCAGCATGTGAGAGAAAGGTGGATTTTTTCTTTGATCATGTTGCTATAACTCAAATGGAAGGGTTGTTCGAGAGGAAATTATAATTTAAGTAAAATATCTGCCTTGTTTCAGATAATGCCCCAAAGCTTTGTGCCATGGTCAAGTTATTTACTGAGATTTTGCTTCTAGGCTTTAATATTAATGTGACCAATTTTAAATAGCAAATTAAGCAGGTTAAACTTTTCATCATTTTATTTTCACACCAGGGATGCTTCACCTACTAATTTCTTTTGTCACTGAATTATCGTTAAAAAAGATTTATGGCATTGTTAAAACAGACCTAACAATAACATTGCTAAGGTACAGACTAAATATGAAAAAGCTTCAGGAAAACTGTTCCTCAGAATATTAGTGTAATATATGTGAAAGGCTGTATCTGTCAGTACATTTCAGCAGTTGGTTATTAGATTATGAAAGAATCAAAGAAGGAATTTCTCTTTCCTGAGCCATGGCTTTTGAACAACACCTGAGGAAGAAATTGCAGAAGTGAATTTTTGATGTATGTGGTTTAACAACATTTTCATTATTAGTTGTTTCAACAAAGGGGGAAAGTTTGTCATGTAGTTCATTATTATAGTATTTTTAGAGTTGCTCTTTCCCTATGCTTTTCTTTTATTAAGTAGTGTAGAACAACAACATTTGTTAAAAAGAAAAAAGAAAAAAAAGGGGGGGTGTGAAAACAAGTCAATTACAGATCTTGGAAGCATATCCTGATCTGAAAGAGAGGAGGTTAACATTTATCCTCTGCAGATGTGGTTGAGGAACAATTGTCCCATTGGTAGAATGGCTGGATTTCAAGATTGAAGAAATCAAAAGATTTTAAGCTGCATACATGTACTGGAAAAATCCAAGTAAATGATCACTAGATGACAGCAGAGGGATAGAGGAAAAGTGATTCTTTGGTACTAACTTTGGTGATCATCCATAGTTTTGCAGAACAGATAAAATAGGCTTTGTTGTTGTTGTTGTTAATTGCGAAGTCGTATCCGACCCATCGCGACCCCATGGACAACATTCCTCCAGGTAAATAGGCTTAGAAAAATCTAATAACTGAATGAAAGCAGCTATAACATTTTGCAGAGGGGGAAATGCTTGGAAGAAGACATCTCCCAGTACAAGAGGAGCAATTATTAGTCTTAAGAACTCAAATTGGGAGCCTTCTTATAGAAGGTCTTAATTAATTTGTATCAAAATGTGATAATATACATGCATACAGATACACATACACACACATATACATTCAAAGGAGGCTTTGAAATGTGCAGGATAAATATCCATAACCTCTAAGAACTTATCTCTGATTAATAGAGATTGACAAAGCATACAAGTGAGAAAAAATTATTTTTTCATACATTTTAATTAAATGTGTATTTTGCTTGTTCTGTTCATTTTTTTAACAACTGAACCTCCTTTCTACTTAGTGTGTGAGGAACTTACAGGAGTGCATCATTGCCACAGCAATATCATAAGTACAATGTTTTAGTGAAAACTTTCCCATTTAACAGAGGACGTTATCATAAGAATCAGCTGGTATTATGTCTTATCATCATCATCATTGGTTCCTTTTGTGCAAAAGGCATAGGGCAGCATGTTTTTTCCAATGAATCCTATCCTTGACTGTGGTGGACACTGAGTAAATTGAGTAGCTCAACAGCATGGCCTGGATAAAGGAAGATAATTAGGCATAGGACTAGCTACCCTACCCTGTAAAAACCTGACCATTATGGAAACAGCAGGTAATGCATGTCTTAAAAAAACCATTAATCTTGACATCATGGACAAAGCAATCTTATTTAACTTGGAAGGTGCTATGGAATGTAGTCCAGAGTCACAAGAGAGAGGGGTTCTTTTCCAGGAAGCAAAGAGATAAAGAAGCTTGGAATCTTTGGTGTGCAGGAAAAGGAAAGAAGCGGATCGGAGCAGTTCATAGAGTGTGTCTAATATTTATGCAAATAAATGCATTAGTCTCTCCTTCCCTCTCCCCCACCCTCTTTCTCAATTCCAGGACTGCATAACCTTGAACCCTATCTGGGAAAACAGAAGAATGTTTTGATCTTACAAAGCCAATATTTTCCACGAACTAAAGATTGACAGTTATCCTAGAATGGCACCAATTATCTCCCTTAAGTAGCAACACTCATCAGTTAAAAAAAGAAAAGATTAAATTTTAAGGATAAAATGCTAAATGTTACGTTTTTATGCACTTATGGAGACTCATTGCTTCACCACACTTGCCATCTTCTACCTTTACTTTTTATCTTTTATTTTATTGTATTTTTTCATTTGATTGTTGTGAACCACCAGAGTCATGAGGACAATGGGACAGCATACAAGTTTAATAACTTAAATTATATTTTTTTAAAGTAATAATAATAAAAAGTAATGATAATTCATTTACTTGCTGTGTAGTACTTTATCTATAGTTGGTAGTCTTTTTTGCATTTTATGTTAATGAAGTTCTATCCAGTTCATTTTCCTCCCCCCCCCCCCAATAATTGAAATTTAACTGACCTAGAATATTAACCAAAAAAATCAAAACAAAGCATGAAAGGTGTGTAGTGGGACCATATGACATAAAACTAGGAGAGGAAAGATAAACATATTTCCTATAGTTCTGACATATCTTTATTAATTTGTATTATGCACAGAGTGAATTCCTAAAAGGGTAACTGCTATCGCTTGGCTAAAACTTGAATTTAAAATCCCAACAAACCTGCATTCTCATGCTGTGGAAATATCATTAGAATAAATATATAACAATAATGCTGTATTTGCTAGTGGAAACTGCAACTGAAAGGCGAGTGCTTTAAGGCAGGGCTTTTTGACCAGTGGTATGGGTACCTCCTGTGGTACACTGGCACCTGGCAGGTTGTACGCAACCATCCTAGAAAAGTGATAGCAGGGGAGGGGAATGAGCTGAACCGGTGGCAGTACCACACAAGCCTGAGTGAGAGATGGCTGGAGCTGCAGGGCTGTCAGGGCTCAGCGGAAGCACCAGAATCAGTGCCGCTTTCCAGCTGATTGGTGCTTCTTTGGGACTGTCAGGGCTCAGTGGAAGTGCCAGGATCAGCACCAGACTCCAGCTGGAGCTTGGCGCTGATGCTGGTGCTTCTGCTAAGCCCTGAAGAAGCACCAATCAGCTGGAAAGCAGCACTGATCCTGGTGCTTCTGCTGAGCCCAGAAGACGTGCCGATCAGCTGGAATATTGCAGCATCTACAAGGTCTTGTGATTTACATTCAGATACTTGGCAACTGATTCATATTTATGATGGTCACAGTGTTCCAGGGTCATGTGAAGCAACAATGAAAACCTTGGACAGGAGGAAGAGTGCCACCGGGTGGGCAGGCAGGTGTCTTCCTCGGCTCTGGCTTGGGGGGCACTTTTTTCAGTGCTATGGGACTTCGTCGAAACATCACCAAGACACTTCCAATTTTACGCGGGAGAAAACCCGAACAACCAAAGACCTACATACAAACACCCGCGAAAACCTCAGAAAAAACACACACACACACACACACACACACACACACACACACACACACACACACCCACACACACACACACATATATATATATATATATATATATATATATATATATATATATATATATATATATATATATATATATATATGTAGGTCTTTGGTTGTTCGGGTTTTCTCCCGCGTAAAATGGAAGTGTCTTGGCGACGTTTCGACGAAGTCCCATTCGTCATCTTCAGGCTGGTTTTTCAGCTTCGTGCTTTGAGCAGCAATGTGTGGTCTTAGCTGTTTCTTCCTTTTAACTGCCAGTGGGGGTATGAACTGATTGGGTGGGAGCTTGGCTGTGTTCTGATTGGGTGGAGGTGTGTTCTGATTGGTTAGGGGCTTGTCTATGCTCTGATTGGCTGGGGGGTTGGCTGTGCTCTGATTGGCTGGGGGGTTGGCTGTGCTCTGATTGGCTGGGGGAGTGTTCTGTTTGGGTGGGGGCTTTGTTGTGCTCAGGTTAGTCTGAGTTGCAGGCTGCCTTGCTATTTTTTGGCTTCGCGTTCGTAGTCATGCCTCATCTTCATGGAGGGTGTCAGTTTGCTTCATGTATGGATTGGAGGGGTTTAAAGTGGCTAATGATGCAGCTGTGGTCTGGCTTCTGGTTTGTGGTCGTGCCTCATCATCGGTGTGGCTTTGGGTTTGCTTTTTGCGTGGATGTGTGGTGGTGACATCCTGTGTGGTTTTTGTGAGTGTGGGTCTGGTGTCATTTTTTGTGTTAGGGAGTCATTTGTCAATAAGGGCGGGTTTCCAAATGGCTGGTAGGCGGGATGTATCATCTCGCTTGTTCATGCTGTGTGGGCGTTTTTCTATCTCGGTGGCTTCTCTGATTATTCTGTTATTAAAATGTTCAGTTTTGGTGATAGTTCTGGTATTTTTAAAGTCAATTTCATGTCCTGTGGCTTTAAGGTGTTGGACCAGGGAAGATGTTTGGATTTGTCCCAAAGTGCGGGGTGGATCTTGTTGCTGAGTTTGAGGTGGAGTGTGAGGAGATGTTTGTTAATTCGGTCTAGGAGGAATCTTTTTGTGTGAAGTTCATTTCTGATTAGGGCCAATTCTGTTCTTTTCAGGATCTGTTTGGTGGCTGCAGAGTTGGAGTGGAATTTCAGTTGGAAACATGTGGGATTAGTTTTTGATCTCGGCAGTTGCGTAGGAATGCAAGGTCGCATAAAATGGAAGCTCTTTGGACTTCAAGTTTTTCATAGGTCCTGGTCAGATGGTGGATTTCCTCCCCGTAGAGGTTCGATATTTGTTTTCTGAGGTTTTCGTGGGTGTTTGTATGTAGGTCTTTGGTTGTTCGGGTTTTCTCCCGCGTAAAATTGGAAGTGTCTTGGCGACGTTTCGACGAAGTCCCATTCGTCATCTTCAGGCTGGTGTTTTCAGCTTCGTGCTTCGAGCAGCAATGTGTGGTCTTAGCTGTTTCTTCCTTTTAACTGCCAGTGGGGGTATGAACTGATTGGGTGGGAGCTTGGCTGTGTTCTGATTGGGTGGAGGTGTGTTCTGATTGGTTAGGGGCGTGGCTGTGCTCTGATTGGCTGGGGGGTTGGCTGTGCTCTGATTGGCTGGGGGGTTGGCTGTGCTCTGATTGGCTGGGGGAGTGTTCTGTTTGGTTGTGCTCAGGTTAGTCTGAGTTGCAGGGGGTTTAAGATTTTGGGCTGCCTTGCTATTTTTTGGCTTCGCGTTCGTGGTCGTGCCTCATCTTCATGGAGGGTGTCAGTTTGCTTCATGTATGGATTGGAGGGGTTTAAAGTGGCTAATGATGCAGCTGTGGTCTGGCTTCTGGTTTGTGGTCGTGCCTCATCATCGGTGTGGCTTTGGGTTTGCTTTTTGCGTGGATGTGTGGTGGTGACATCCTGTGTGGTTTTTGTGAGTGTGGGTCTGGTATCATTTTTTGTGTTAGGGAGTCGTTTGTCAATAAGGGTGGGTTTCCAAATGGCTGGTAGGCGGGAGGTATCATCTCGCTTGTTCATGCTGTGTGGGCGTTTTTCTATCTCGATGGCTTCTCTGATTATTCTGTTATTAAAATGTTCACTTTTGGCAATGGTTCTGGTATTTTTAAAGTCAATTTCATGTCCTGTGGCTTTAAGGTGTTGGACCAGGGAAGATGTTGGTTCCTCTTTTTTGACTGAGTTCTTATGTTCTTCAATGCGTGCACTTATTCTTCTGTTGGTTTGTCCGATGTATGTGGTGGGACAAGTGGTGCATGGGATTTCGTATACTCCTTGATTTTCTAATTCAATTTTATCTTTGGGGTTTCTAAGGATGGTGGATATTTTTCTGTTTGTGCAGAATGCTGTTTTGATGTTGTGTTTATGGAGGATCTTACTGATTCTGTCTGTGGTGCCTTTTATATATATATTTACATTGCCCCCAACAATCTGGGTCCTCATTTTACCTACCCTGGAAGGATGGAAGGCTGAGTCACCCTTGAGCCGGTGAGATTTGAACTGCTGACCTGCTGAACACAGTCAACTAAAGTGGCCTGCAGTACTGCACCCTAACTGCTGCGCCACCTCGGCTCATACAATGGGTGAAAAGGTTAAAAAGCCCTGGACTAGGAATCAGGCTGCTATAAGTTCCTCACACACTAAGTAGAAAGGATGTTCAGGTGTAAGAAGAAGAAGAAGAAGAAGAAGAAGAAGAAGAAGAAGAAGAAGAAGAAGAAGAAGAAGAAGAAGAAGAAGAAGAAGAAGAAGAAGAAGAAGAAGAAGAAGAAGGAAGAAGAAGAAGAAGAAGAAGAAGAAGAAGAAGAAGAAGAAGAAGAAGAAGAAGAAGAAGAAGAAGAAGAAGAAGAAAGATATCAAACTACATGGTGGACATTACTGGAGACAATAAAAAACATTCATTCATTCATTCATTCTTCAGATCATGTTGACTTCTTAAAACTTCTTGACGAGTCCCTGCAGTTTGCTTGGCAAGATTTTTGCCATTGCCTCCTTGCTGAGAGACATGAACTTGCCCAAAGTCACCAAGTTGGCTGTATGCCTAAGGCACAATCTTCCTCCTTTTTAAAATAAAATGCATTTGATTGGCTAAGAACTCAAAGAGGTCAGTAGGTTGGGCAAGGCTGGTAAAAAAAAAATATTGGAAAGCAAATTATGAAATTCTAACCTTCCCAGCCAGTTTCCTTCAAGCAAAGTCAATAGGAGAAGCCTAATTTTCTTAACCACCATGTTATTCACTTAAAAACTGTGGCAAAAGGGTCATAAAATGGAGGAAAACTCACTTAACAATGGTCTTCCTTGGCAATAGAAATGTTAGGTTCAGTTGTGGTTGTAAATTGAAAACTACCTGTATTTCATTTCTCTTATTCCACTGCTTTTACATTGTTGCTGTTGTTTTATTTTCTAAACTACCATAAGATATTTTTTGAGGGGGGGGGGAATAGAGAAAATTGCAATATGGGAAACTTAGTGAGATTTGTATGGTCTGTGGATACTTCATTCACAAGAGTTTAATGTTTAAGCCTATAGGTGAATTGGTTACTGCCCTAAGGTGACTTATGAAGGGAAGGGTTTTATTTCAATAAACAGTATCAGTGGGGTTGATCTGCTTTCATTAGCTTTGGCTTGTGAATGCTAGGTAGAATCAACATGTTAAATTTGTTCTCAGCATTGCTTCAGAGGAGTACTTTGTTCAGACCTTTGATGAACAAAGTATCCTTGAGGCTAGCAATGTTGTTAATATGGCTCCATGTTTTATTCCAAAGGTGCTTTTTCCAAAAGGCAACTGAACTTTCTTGGTTTTTTTTTTCTTTGAAAACATTTCACTTCTCATCTAAGAAGCTTCTTCAGTGAACTGTGAGGTCCTTCAGATCTACACACCTGTGTCAGGTTACTACTGTATCTGGGGTACATCACATGTTACCTCAGGTTCTGCAGAGACATTATTTAGTGACCAGTCATCTCCCTAATCTCTAGTCAATTTTCTCTATTTATTATTCACTTTTGTTGGGTTAAATTCTGAAGAACAAATAAATCCATCTGGTTCTAATATATCCCTATGTAAAGGTATTATAATGTATTGAAGAAGACCCAGATCAAATCTCAGGTTGACCTAATTAACGCTATCTTGCTTGTGTACATTACGCTTGCTCTGGAAACGCCATTACTTTTAAACAAGAGATGTACCTGGATGTAAATGAAATGATAACATCTAATGAATTGATGACACATAATGATTGTTTTACCATTAACAAGCCAATCAATTTCTTTGTTGCTGCATGCAATTGTGATTGGGCAAGACGTATAAAAATGAAGCCCTTCCTTCCCTCCAAGTGTGGCTCTTCCTTAGGATGCTGCTGCCCATGTGCTGGGAAGTTGTCCACCCAGCTTCTTCACTTGGCTGAATAAACAGCTGTTTTCCTGTTCCTGAACCCTCTGTCTGAGTTTCTCTTTTGGCTTGTGAGGGTCTCAGATTTTATTCACCTAAAAATCTTACAATATGAATAGGTATTAATAGGTATATCAA
This sequence comes from Crotalus tigris, assembly GCF_016545835.1. Lineage (NCBI taxonomy): Eukaryota > Metazoa > Chordata > Lepidosauria > Squamata > Viperidae > Crotalus > Crotalus tigris. The sequence goes on along the minus strand of NW_024097304.1, from coordinate 127,205 downwards.
GTTAAAAGTTGCTACAATGGTTGCACATTGTGTACATAACAAAAATTGAATGTAAAGTAATTCATCTCGAAGTTCTTTTTTGCCTTTGAACTCACCATTATATATTAGAATTTTATTTCTTGATTTGTTCAGGATAAATCCCATTTATTGGTTTATTATTCACAGTCTCTTTGCAGCAAAGTATGATTGTGATATAATCTGCTTCTTGGTTCCTTTACATATCATTTTATAACAACCTTTGGTTTGATTCCAAAACATAATTGTAAATAAAGTATTAAGATTATTTGTGCAATTTTTTTCATTAATTGCCCTTAGGTTAATTAAAAAGACTTTTTTTCTATAAAACAAGAAGTTATAGGCATGAGCTTCATGTTCTAAGCTTAGGTGCAAGTCAACTAAAACATGTCTATGAGTGCCTCATTTTTCATTACAGAATCACCGTGCCAATAGACCATTCAATTAAATACTGCAAGAATTATGATTTCTATATGGCTATTTAAGATCAAGAAATAAGTTCAGTCAAAGTGGTCACAATGTTTATTGGTAAACAAGAACTTTCAATTTCACAGCAACAAATCTCAAAAATAATGGCAAAAAAAATCCCAAACTCTAAACCAATTTGAGAATGCAATGTGATGAAAAAATAAAAAAGAGGGGGGTAGGGAAAAAAATAATAGAAGAAGGAGAGATTGGGAATCAGCACTAGTTTCAATTGTTTTTATCCACCATTTAAAGATAGATAGATGATACTTAATAGATAGACAGACAGTAAATAGATAGGCAGACAGATAGACTCTTCTCAGCTCATTGAGAATTGTGCTTGGCAAATATAGCAATCTCTCTATTAGCTACAGCAGAAGCTAAAATTCACCCAGACAGTTTACCTGCCAGACAGCCCAGACGGAAGCAACATCTTCATGAGGGAGAAATGCTGTTTATCACATAGGTGTTGAAAGATACTTCAGTCCCTCCCACTTCAATACAGAGTAGTATTGGTAGAAATAAGGGAGTTCAAGTCAAATAGATAAGGAGAAGAAAATTTCAATGAATTCAGGTTTCCAGGGCCAGACATATTACATTCAAGTGAACAACTATTAACAGTTATCTCTGAGAATTCCCAAGGAGTAGGTGAGGACCTAGAAGATTGGAGAACAAATATTTTCAATATGATATTTATATTGTGTGAGAACTTTAACCAGACCAGGTATATTTAATATGCAGAAGAGAAAGCTGTGGAAATATACAATAGTAGTGCTGAATTATTTAAAATGTTGTTTTGCAGAAGACAGTGAATTGTTTTTCTTGTCTCGGAAGGCAGGATTAGAACAAAGGCTAAAAATATAGGAAACTAGATTCAAATTAGCTACTGGGAGAAATTTTCTGATGGTACAAATCAGTGAGGTAGCTTGGCTAATGAAATGGCAATTTCCCATTCACTTAAGGTGAAACAGAAGGTAAGAGAACCATCAGAACAGAACACTTCAGTATATTTTGTTGTGCTAGGTCAGGGGTAGGCAACCTTGGCTCTTTTATGACTCGTGGACTTCAACTCCCAGAATTCCCGAGCCAGCCAAGCTGGCTCAGGAATTCTGGGAGTTGAAATCCATGAGTCATAAAAGAGCCAAGGTTGGCTACCCCTGTGCTAGATAATCTCTGGGTCCACATCCAATCTGATGATTCTTTGAAAAGTTCAAGGTCATTCAGTGAACCTTATGGCTCTTCATGAGAATTTGAACCAAGTACAATAATTACTTCTGCCTTAACACCCTTACCACTCTGGATTTCACTAGTACTATATATCTTTTAGCTGATAATATTTGCCCATTTTTATATATTATGGCATACCAACATTACTTTCACTAATAATTTTTTTGTAGTTCAGAATGATGGGTAAGAAAGACACCATTTTTTTTTTACTTCCTTTCTAAAATGTGTCATGATTTTCAAACAAAGTGTGCATTAAAAGCAAATCTTGCACATTCTATGCAGATAGGTAAATGGGACATACAGTTCCCATTAGCTTCTCAATAACTGTATAGGTGCTAATGTCAGTTGTATTTTGAGGAATTTCACAATGGATGGCTCTTTCTATCCCTTCTCCTTCCTTCCCTCTCCCAAAGTATAATTGTAACTTTCTGATAAAATAAAGTTGGTTTTGATGTTTGAAAAAAAATGTAGTTTCTTCTAATTAAAATCCTGAGAACTAGGCTTTCTTTTTCTCCTTATTTTGTTAAACCAGCCTACTGCAGCTCAATTTTCAGGAATAGTTGTATTTTCCTTTCCCTAACTGAAATCTCATATATTTTCTGGTTTAAGATGAGGTAGCATCTTGGCAATATTGGGTCATCTTAGACCTAACTTGGTATGGGTAAAGTTAATAAAACTCAGACCTAATTAAAATAATTAGTCTAAAAAGAAATAACATTTAAAAGAAGTCTCTGTGAAGATAGCACAGGTAGCAAGTCAAGCATTAGATACAATTTGCTAAGTTGTGTACCAAAATATGCTATTATGAATCTCATAAAACAAGTTTTAATGTTTAAAATGTGTAAAGTGAAAAAAAAAATAACATCCCAAATGCATGTAGTGTTGCTAATACGAAAGCACAGTATTTTACAATTTCCATGAAAATGGGCTGAAAATCTCTGTGCTTTTCCACTGTTGAGCTGACATGTTGTCTATCTTTGAAATGGCAGAAATCTATATAGGTAAAAAAATTACTCTTCCTGTTTTCTATCTTTATGCATCCAAGACAGAATGTAGAAAAGGATTTCTGCAATCCAGAAACTGCAGAGAACTACTTCAAGCAAACCACAACCAAATCAAAAATAAATCAGTTCAGTTTTCAAATATAGCCAGTTTGGGGATTCCTTGAAGATCACAGATAATCTAGAATAATGCAAAGACTAAGCTACTGTACGTGGACTGAAAAATCTGCTGGGCACCAAAGGGATGCAAAATCCTCTAACACTCATGTATATTTTTGCAACCCTAATTTGAAATGTCTTTGGTTAATCACAGGCTTATTTGATTGCAATGCATCATATTCTAGGTGAGCCTCAGTAAAAACATTTGGCTGTCTCCTTCTCTCTCCTGAAATGTATGAAATGGCATGTCACTTTTGTTTTGAATTCTTGTAGCTGAGTTGAAACCATGCTTTAAACCAGTGGTTCTCAACCTGTGGGTCGGGACCCCATTTGGGGTTGAACGGCCATTTCACGGGGGTCGCCAAACAATGCAGTCTGCCATTTTTTCCCCCTTTTCCTTAGCTGTGCTACTCCCTTTTATTCTATTGGCTTTTGAAAGCCAATAGAATATAGTCTCTTGAACAGAGTCTAATTCTATTGGCTTTCAAAAGCCAATAGGAATTTTCCAGGCTGTCTCTGCCCTGCTGAGCCCGGCAAAAGTCCCATTCTGCAAACAGTGCTGCACCAGTTGAGTAGTCCTCAACTTACGACCGGTTGAGTAGTCCTCGACTTACGACTGGTTGGGGGTCGTGGCATTAAAAAGGTTGAGAACCACTGCTTTAAACTAATGCTCAATAAGTCTCCTGCATTTTTTTTCTATTAATGCTCACATAATTTGATGAAAAAAAAAAGTTTTCATAAAAGCGAAGAAAAATCCAGAGAAATCCTGGATGATAGAGGGGATGCATATTTTAACATTTACCTAGTGGACATTACTCCCTTATGATGTCACCTCTTTCTTTGTATAATTGTATTTCTTTCAGTCTGCATCCTGATCAACTTTTCACTAATTTAGGCTCTGAACATATTAGGTCTACAATATCTGAAGAACTACCTTTGCTATTTTAGACTGATGACTGAAATTCTTGGGGGAGGGAAAGAATGTATCATTTTGTGATAACCCATAGAAAAGCTCTTTATATTGTTTTTCTTGTTACTGTATTAATATTATAGACACAATATGTGAAATCACAGCTGACATTTCTTGGCCTTGATGTTTCGTATGCATGGAGTTCTTTCCAAGAACCTAGACTGTTGCAATGTATTGGAGTAATAAATGCAGAATCAAGTGATGTGGCCTTTTGTGATTGGCAGATGGAAATTTTGTTGATGCACGTATTTTCTAAGTGCCACCCAAGATTTTTCGATATAGTTCATAACCACTGGGACCACCATGGCCAATTTATGCTATAACCTTTCAATTTTTATTTTCTTTATCTTTTCTCCAATTTTCAACTACTTTTTCAACTCTATATTCTCACCAATTTTTCATTATTGACACATGAAAATTTTGACAGATGTTCCAATGAATCACTTTGGTAATTGTATTATGTCATTGTTTATAATCAGTTTGTAAATCTTCTTGCACGAGCTGAGTATGTGGTCCACTGAGTCTTCTATCTCTTTGCACTATATGTACTTTGAATAAATTGATATTTTTTTTTTAAAAAAAAGCTGGCCTTGATTGCCTACGGTTTCTTTGTTTAATGTTCCAGTTGTAATTCACTGCCAGCTTGTTTAATGTTCCAATTGTAAGTCATTGCTAAGTCTTCTGAACTATAAGATCACCTCCATTTTTTGTAGAAATTGACCATGCAATGTTTTTCGGTACCAGTATTCTATTCATGTATTATTATATTATTTCAATATTCATATTCTATTTCCTGTACATTCACTAAGTTCCAATCTTTAACTTGCATCAATGCGTGTTCTTGGCTGCTTTTTACACAGTGAAACAACGCACCTTTTCTTCTTCAGCAGCTTGTTTGTCCTGAAGTAAACTTCTGCCTCCATTTCTGCGGAACACGTATAATCTATCAATATCACTATGGATATGTGTTGCGTAATGGATAGTCAGCCATTTTGAGATGTTTTTGTAGTAAATGATATAGAATCTATTAAGTAACAGCAACTATAACAATAAAAGGAACGATGTTCCTTTCATTAAGATTTTTCAGATCTAGAGTGTGAAGGGTCAAGTAGGCTTCAGAATGATGGAAAGAGGTGCAGTAATAACAAAACAGGAAAAGCAGCACAGCGGTAGCAGCAAGCCCACCACTTCCAAACAGCAATTTGAACAAGGTCTGTGAGAAACTGCAAGAAGGATATTTGAACAAATTATTCATGTGAGAAAGAAATGGTAGGTGCAATCTAGTATGAGAAGGATTTTCATATATTATTATTTTATGTTGGCATCCAAAACATAAACATGGGATTTGCATTTTTACTGTCATACAAGCTTAGCCTACCCATGCTTTGCAATCCTGGCTTTGTTCAGGTCTTCATGCAGTGTCAGAAGGTGGCCGGGCAAGTTACAAGTTCAGATGTCAACTAGTTTAACTAATGACATTTCACAGAATCATGCCATAATAAAGTGTCATGTACAGCATACTGCATAACTGTAAAAACCTAAGTATCAAAATTGCAGTGGCCAGAGCTTCTCTTTTTAAAACTGTGGATTTATTTGGTAGTTTCCCCTTTCCACTTCAGTTTTAAAGAGGTCACAGGCTGCTTTGCACATCTAGGATCAAGGGTAAGTTTAATATAAATTGAAAGATTTCAATTTGGGATTTATGTATAATTATCAAATGTCAGCATCTGAAATCTGCTGCAGATTGGGCCCATCCTCCTTGCATGCTTGCTTGGCAACTGCAAGTCATGCCATGCCATTCTAGAACAGCTCAAACAATAAACTGGCTGGCTGCCTGCTGAGCTTCAAAACACCCAGCTGTGGTTGCAAGAGTCTACTAATGAAAGAGGACTAGGAAAACTGTATTATTATTTTTTTTATGTAGGCTATACATTGCATTTTTTTATTTTGTTTTCATACTGTGAGCCACTCAAATTCAGTCTTGAGTTAGGAGGCACCTAAATCAAATGAATGAATGAATAAAATAAAACTATCAAATTTATAAATAAAACTACAGCCATGGGTGTTCTGTGCACTTTTATGCTGTGGAGAAATCTATCAAAGTGTGCTTTCACAGATTATAAATTGTGCGATTTTATAATACCATTAACAGTAGTATAGGTAATAGTGATGATGGTGTCATAACATCATCTTTGTGAATTTATTCACATTTCTTATTGGTTTGGTAACCAGTTTAATTATAAAGTCCTGAACATACTCCAAGGGTTATACTTTTGAAACTGAGGTATCAATTATTATTGAAGATATGCCAATCTCTCTCAATCTCTTTCTTTAACTGCTTAATTCTGAATTTAGTTAAATATGACAGTAGGACATAGTGAGCTGTAATTTTTTTTTTTTTTTTTTTTAGTAAGTACCAGACATGCTGGGGTATAGTCAGTCACAGGCATCACAGCAGACAAGCAGTGATGATTTATTTATTTTTAATTAATTACATTTATCGGCCACCTATTTTACCACAGGATAAATTTGAGTGGCTTAAAATATTAAAATTTAATCCTTCCATTCTTATCTACTATCTATAAAACTATCCAAATCCTTCCACAGTATTTACTGTAATACTAGAGAAAATTCACGCTGATGCCAATGGGACATTTCTTCTAATGGCAATTGCAGTTTGCAGTGATAGGGATTTCTAAAGAGAGAAACTGGAGAAATCAACCTTCCTTTCATTGCATTGCATTTCCTTCAACTGCAATTCTCTTCCCTCTTTTATCTAGTATTTAATACATCTCTGAAAACTTTCAAAAGCTGCTTGGCAAAAGGAAATGCACACAGCTAAAGAATGAAGTAAAGCCATTATGTTGCTTCTCTTTGAATTGCTCCAAAATCGTCTTCCAGCTACTTCCAGAATTTCCAGAAGAGACCATCAGAGCAATGTAAAATACCTGAATAAAGAAAATCCCATTATCTCCATGGGGTTGAGATGAAATTCTTTATTGAAGTTAAAGGAAAATCACTCCAGATTATGAGTTCAATAAAGTAGATATCAGATCAGATCAGATTAGATTAAGGGGTGGGTGGGTGGGTGGGTGGGTGGGTGGATGGATGGATGGATGGATAGACAGACAGACAGACAGACAGACAGGTAGATAGGCAGGCAGGCAGCATATGAACTACTTTTTCCATTTTTAATCTAACATCAAATTGAGCCTTTGGTATCACTTATGACAATTAAGGCCACTTTGTGGCAATACAGAAATGATGTGTATGTAACTTGAACAGTATTGTACCTGTTTTAAGTTCACCAGCATTACTGTTTATTTTGTTCTTTGTGTAGTATTGTTCACACCTAGCACCTTTTTTTCTACCAGAGACCCCAGAAATCCCCTTTTAGAGTGGCTATTGCTGAGGCAACAAGATTAAAAAAATAACTTATGGGGCATGTAGGTAAAAAAAAGGCATGTACAGGTGTGTCCCAACATGATTAAATAGTGGAAAGAGTCAGTCAGTTTCAGTCATTCCTGAAACATTCCCTTCCCTTTTTCAGTTAAAGTGAACCTGAGCCATTAATGATAGGGAGTCTTTTGCGAACCCTACAGTTATCTCCTTTTAGAATTTCCATTACATTTCTGAGGTCTTACTCTATAGGTCATTCTAGGAAGATAGGCAAGATATATATAGCAGTAAAAATGGAGACATTGAATCACTTGCCTGGAGTTACTGAGACAACTGCTACTGTAAACCTGTCCTGGATGAACATGGGTTTGAAGCAGTGTTTCTCAACCTTGACAATTTTAAGGCATGTGGACTTCAACTCCCAGAATTCCACAGCCAGTAAATTTGAAGGAATGGGCACCCGTTCCTTTCATGTTTCTGAATGAAGTGTTGAAAGAGAAGCCCCTGGAGTAGTACTTTGGTAACTTTAGGCCTGTGAAAACAAAACAACCAGAAGGCTACACAGATTACTTTGATTAGTAGAACTCCAACTGAACAGATATAAACTTGAATTTCTTATAGGTGACTTTTTATTACTGGGGAGAGAACCAATACATAGTTTATCTCTGTGATTCTTTCTTTGAAATATTTAAATTGAGAAAGTCAGATTAGGAAGGAGAGACCCAATCATAATTCCCTTGATACCATGGAATTCACTGAGATCAGTCACTTATATATGTTTGTGTGTGTAACTAGTGTAGTACTTCAGAGTAAAGCAGAATTTGCTAACAGAGTTCAATTAGCACAATTTTCAGGGATCTAAGGATGCATATAAAATAAATAAATAAATAAATAAATAAATAAATAAATAAATAAATAAATAAATAAATAAATAAATAAATAAATGGACATGGAGATTTAGTGCAGAATTTTGAATAAATAGGTATTACTAATAATGATAATGAAAGCAGTAACAATACCTGATTAGAAAATGGATATAAAATAACTTACAATATTGCAAACTTCCAATGATGCATTGAAGTATATTACTTTTATTATATTTTAGTTTTGTTGTTTATCCATCCATATTTCATTATCTTTATCAGATTCTTCTTTTTGTATCATTATTTTTTTCTCTCTCTCCTAAAAACAACACCTACTGCTGCAGCAACAAGCAGACCATGACTGTGTACACACTCAGCAGGGCAGCAATTTCAACTTTAAAAAGGTATTCTTGCACTAGGCTTTCTAACTTTCAAGCTGTTCACCACTTTGCAATCAAAGATTGCTGAACATTTTTTTTTTGAAGTGTCAGTAGTCCATGCACATAAGTAGACATCCAAATGTTCTTAGTCAGGAAAGTTTTTCCTCAGTCTGATTATAAATGTCATACAGATTTAAAGAGGAGTTGCTGCAGTAGTGAGATGGGTGGCACATAAATAATTAAATAAAATTATCATAATCAAAATCTGAATGAGTACCATGGCTAATGTAGGCACCAGGGGCCCCACACAGCCCTATTAGTCCTCCCTTCCTGGAGAACTTGATTCCCTACTTGCCTCTGATTGCTCCACTTATTTTATAAACTAGCCTGTGTTCCAGTATACAAGAAGAGAAGGAAGGAGGAAGGAAAAATTGGCTAGTTTTTGAGGAGAAGGTAACAATTTCTAACCAGCTAGAGTAATGATGGTGAGCCTTTTAGAGACCCAGTGCCCAAACTGCAGCCTAAAACCCACTTATTTATCACCGGGTGTTGGGTGGACGTGGCCGTGGTGGTCATGGCAGACTGGGTGGGTGGGTCCAGTGCGGCAGGGCCAGTTCCTCGCCATCTACGGGGCATGGCACATCTGCCCACAGAGAGGGCTCTGAGAGCCACCTCTGGCACGCGTGCCATAGGTTCGCCACCACTGAGCTAGAGTATCCACCATTTGTCCAAAATGGTATAGGGTTACCTGCCTGAGCAGGGGGTTGGACTTGATGACCTCCAAGGTCCCTTCCAACATTATTATTATTATTATTATTATTATTATTATTATTATTATTATTATTTTGTCACACTATTAATTTTTATCCTGCATTTATTATCTTTATAAATAACTCAAGGCAGCAAGCATACTTAATAATCCTTCCTCCTCCTATTTCCCCCCCAAAATAATAACCCTGTGAGATGGGTTGGACTGACCCAGAGAGTGACTGACCCAAATTCAGCCAATCAGCTTTCATGCCTAAGGTGGGCCTAGAACTCTCGGTTTCTAGTCTGATGCTTATTCTTAATGCCAAGAGAAGCTGAGCATATAACAATGCCAGATATTTCTTGAGGTCTAGAAGTGCTGGGGTTTAGCCCCCTGTTGCTCAACATGCCACTCTATTTTAAAAACAGGCACTACGTGTACCCTACCTCTTTCTGATCCCCTCTGATTTCTCCATCATTGCATTAGCAAGCCGCTCTGATTTTTAAACAGTTGCTATTTTAACCATTTGCCCTCTGTTTACAACAGGAAATGCTGTATATGGGGAACCTTATTTGAATTACAGGAAAAGGTGGCTTATCTGATTATTTTAAATGTACTTGTTTGAGTTACAAAAATTGGGGCAAGAACTAGCATGCATCAAAGAGATACAAATAACTCTTAGATATTTGCAGCATATAAGAGAGAACCCTACATTTGACAATACTTTTTCTCTTAATTAGTCATCTGAAGAACACTTATCATGTTCTCATTTATGCCTCATTATACCATGTTGCATTATCGTGTTTGATTTTTCACCATAGAATTTCAAAGGCAAAAGTCTTATTTATGTTTATGCTTCTACCTAAGTAGATTATATAATTGTTTTAAAGTTCTTCCACAAAAAGAGAATAGTAAAAGATAAAAACCGTAAGACCTAATTTTGTAGAAAATTAGATTGCTTGTTCTGCAAGAGTTGCTTGATAATGTCCCTGTATCAGCCATACAGGGAAAGGCTGAGAACCTTTTTTTCAATATTGATCCTTTGTGAAACCCCATCCATTGCTGCAGTGGTAGAAAGAGCTTCTGGCATAGTAATGAATTGTTCAGAATTTCTTTGCTTCCCTCTGAGTTTTCCTGCCAACCTGTTTTACAGTAGAGAAAAGAGCAGGAGAAGGGTGCTTAAATCATGGCTTGGCATCATGAAAATAGTAGAAAAATGCTAATACCAACAAAGAAAGACTCCGAGGAGACTTGTGAAGGTAGTAAGTGAATCTTAAAGGAAAGCATAATATTATATTTTCTTTCTTTTTCTTTCTCGCATCCAAGCACAGTCTTCACTCATTCTCACCACTTAGGGCCCATCATTACATCCTCTTTAGAGTGACACAACCTTGACCCAGTAAATTTGTTGGTGGTGATGCTGTCATCTTCTATCAAGCCCACATATGAGTCAGCTTAAAGTCCTCTTCTGCTGTCCCAGTTTTAAAATAACATTATTCTTCCTCTCTCTCAACACAACTGTTGCTATGGATATGATCTAGGGTACTTCATCAACAATGTAGTTGATGACAAGGAAAAGATCAAGGATCTGCCCAGCTTCAGTGGACACTTTAGGCAGCTGTTGAGCACACTCTGTCTCTTCCAGTCATGGAGCATTTTGGCTTCAACCTGGCTTTTGCAGAAAGATCTGACTGCATTGTGCCTGATGAGAGCTTTCCAAATGTCTTGTCAGTTCATGCCTGGGCATTTTATATACCGAGGTTTGATGCTGCTTTGAAAGACTGCTAGATTTGTTGTTCCAAACATGGATTTAATACTCTTAAAAGAGTGCTTGCCTCGGGCTTCACAGAAAGTCAATTTAAAATGGGAAAGAGAGGCAGGTTCTGCTAGTTGTGCACGATTTCCGTGCAGGTTTCCTGCTATTACTGCTGAGGATAAGAGATTTCATGTGACTTTTTATTTTATTTTTTATAATACCTTTTTGTCTTCCCTGTGGGCTGTTTATGGGTGCTGCTAGCCAGGGCCTTCTCTGCCAGACATTTCCTTGCAGCTCTAGTCAAAGCTAGAGCTTGATCATTATCAATCATTTTCTCCTGCTTCATCCTCTATTTCTTTTCTTTCTAGCTGTAATCTGTCCACCAGGCTATTTCTGAGTGCATGTCTAAGGTTCTTTTGAAAGAGCAGCTTGACTCAGGTTCAGAAATTGCCTGACAGCTCACAGGCTCAAAGGAAGTCTTGGCGAGAAGTACAGACTGAACTGGCTCTTCTGTTCTACCAGCTGGACTGTTTTAGGACTGTTCATAAATAACCCAGCTGACAGATAACAGGCATAGAGCATGTCCTATGGTGGAATCTCCAACTAGAGTGGGGTAATGGGTGAAAAGACTGGAGAGTTTGGAGTCTTTTCTGGAAAGGAAACCATCAGAGGCCAGACACCTCCTAGAATTCCCGAAGTCTTTACGTGGCTGCTCCCAAGAGAATTTTATGACTGGCAAGATTCTTGCAAGCAACAATGAAGAAGCAACTCTGATCAGCTCGCCATGTTGTTCTGGTTCATTGTGTTCCACACCCTAAGTTCTCTAAGTTGGTCAACTTGAAGAACCAACCATTGTAAAGATCCTTGTAACACTTGCCCTCCATACTTTAAAATGGAACAGTTATTAGCTGCTTTTCCCATTGGCACATGGTGATGTGTGGGACAGAAGACAAAGCTGAGGTATTCATTAATCACTTCCCCTTCCTTGTCATCCACTAAAACAGTAAGAAAGCATCACTCAGTGGTCTTGTTACTGCGGCAGAATAAAGATTGGCAATAAAGGCAAAACAAACTATTCCAGCATCCTATTTTTGCCAGCTCCCAGACTGGAGGATAGCATTTAAATGTGGCTGTCTGGCTGTGCCATTAGGCAGGCAATTAGTAGCCTGCAGTAACATCTCTCCGCTATTTTTCTCTTTCTCATTCCTGATCCCTGTGCTGTGTCTGGTAAAGGCTGACTGCCAGATGTGTAATACAATAGAAGATACTAGAGATGGGTTGTCTGGTTTCTAAATACAAAGAGATGTAAAAAAAAATAATACATTTACATGTATTTTGTTACATTTGTGTAACAAATGTAATTAGAAAGTTGTGAATTGCATGTGATGTCTCTAACATTCAAGGTTTTCCTATTAGTCATCAGAATGTGCACAAGCTATAACTTGCTAATGTTAAAGCCATTTAAAGCCATTTGTCATTGCTACATTGGGGTCATCATGCTAATTTTAGAAAACTGGGACAAGTGAAGTCCAGCACTTTATATAAAAATAAAGATCTGAACATCAACAAAAATGTGTTCTTTTAATTTAATGTATTGCGCTTATATACTTTTTGAGAATTTAAGAAAGAATACATGAGTATAACGGGTTTTGGCCACCATGACATGGTGGCCAAAATGTGTCAGAACTGACTTGATAGCACCCTTTTGGTTAGCACAAAATGTTATAAATATTATAGATACAGTTAAGTCTAGTAACAATGATATTACTACAAGAAGCAATTGACTTAAGCCATGATATATAACAGAGGTCACTATCTATCACATACAGTTCACCAGCATTGAGTCCCCGATTATCAGAATGCAGTAGATAGGACATGTCATCTGAATGACCATCCGTTGTAGGCCTTGCCAGTTGTTCAGTAGAATAATGGAGACTGGGGAGAGACCTCAAGATCATCCATGCAAGTGCTACAAAGTTGCTGTTAAGGAAATCCTACACCACTATGTTATCCAACCAAAGAAACTAAAAGTTATGGCCACGGATAGAATCCACTGGCAAGCTCTATGACAGTGGTGGTGAACCTATGGCACGCATGCCAGAGGTGGCACTCAGAGCCCTTTCTGTGGGCACACGTGCCATTGCCCCAGCCTCGCCTCCTCCCATGACCCCCTCCTCGCCAGCAGCCCCCCTGGAGGAGTCACTTCTGAGCGTTGCCCATGCGGAGCAGCGCAGCCAAGGACATGGCAGCCAGGCAGTGTAGACAAGACTCTGCCCTCAGGCCCCATCATGCACAGTTGATGCTGCGGGGTACAGGCAGAGGGTGTGGCTGCCATGGCGCTGCTGGGCTAGCTGGGTGATCTGTGGTGGGCCCTGGAGACAGTGAGTGGCCCTGCAGGCAGGCGGGGTGAGTGATGGTGTGGGGGCAGACCAGGAGCAGGGCAGGGGGTGGAGAGGGGGCAGGGCCAGTTTTTGGGCACTCGGTCTCTAAAAGGTTCGCCATCACTGCTCTATGATATAAAGCCACTGCTGGCTTTATAGACAGGCATTTTTTTAAAAGTGATAGAAAACTGAGAGGCATCACAGAACAACACCTACAATTGCTACAACAATGGACTTCCAGTGTCCCCATTGTGTTAAACCCTGTGCTTTCAGACTAGGACTGCAGAGCACCCACATCCACAAATGAAATGCACAAAAGTGTGTCTCCTTTAAATGTATACATATATACATAATTCTATTCTTATTTCTATAGAATAGAATAGAATAGAATAGAATAGAATAGAATAGAATAGAATAGAATAGAATAGAATAGAATAGAAAGAGACCTTGGAGGTCTTCTAGTCTAGCTCACTGCTCAAGCAGGAGAACCTACACCATCTCAGACAAGTGACTGTCTAGCCTCTTCTTTAAAATGTCCAGTAATGGAGTGCCCTCTATTTCTGGAGGCAAGCTGTTCCATTGGTTAATTGTCCTCACTGTCAGGATTAAATTAAATATTACACTGCAAGAGGGATCTTGGAGTCCTAGTGGACAATCACTTAAATATGAGTCAGCAGTATACTGTTGCTGCTCCCCCCCCCCAAAAAAAAAATCCAATGCAATTCTAGGCTGCATTAACATATGGGTAGAATCAAGATCACTTGAAGTATTACTACAATTTTAAAAGATCTTGGTAAAATCACATTTATAGTGGTCTATAAATTTTGTTTTAGACAGTTTTGGTCATCATAATATTAAAAAAAATATGTTGGGACTCTGGAAAGAGTGCAGAGAAGACCAACAAAGATGGATTAGGGGGCTGGAGGTTGAAACATATGAACAATGGTTGCAGAAATTGTGTGTGCCTAGTCTAGTCTAAAGAAGAACTAGAGTGACATGATAGAAGTCTTCCAATATTTGAGGGACTGCCACAAAAAAGGGGGATCAACATATTCTCCAAAGCACTGGAAGGCAAGACAAGAAGCAATGATTGAAAATTAACCAAGGAGAGAAGCAACCCAGAACTAAGGAGAAATTTCTTGACAGTGAGAACAATAAACCAGTGGCATTACTTGCATTGTGGGTGCTTCATCACTGGAAGCTTTTAAAAACAGGCTAGACCGCCACTTGTCTGAAATGGTGTAGGGGATTGGACTAGGAGACTTCCAAGTTCCCTTCCAACTCTATTATTCTGTTACCCACACCAGAAAACATGTGGCAGAAGCCTCCCAATTTGTTCTCAGATACCAGGAAAGAGTATAAGGAAAAAGAGGGGAATAAATTTATTTATTTATTTATTTATTTATCATTTGTTTGTTTACTTACTTACTTACTTATTTACTTACTGACTTACTTACTTACTGACTGACTGACATACTTATATCCCACCTTTATTATTTTTTTTATAAATGGGATTTATTAAACAAATAAAAGGTAAAACTCTTCTGAAAGTACACAAAAAAGAAGAGTTGAAACATATTTCATGTCATAGGCTAGAAAAAGCAGGGAGTAAACATACTGCCATTTATTTAGAGAAGATGAATATAAAATCACACCCATGTGGCCAATTTGTTTATTCTGAGAGAAAAAAAACCTTATGTCACCTTGCCAAACGAAAAAGAAAAACAAGATCATGCCAGTGAATTAAAACCAGGTAAATGTGTTTTATTCTTTCATCTTTCTTTGGCTGGTAGCATCTTTTTTATTTCGGTATGGGCTCATACTTTTGAATAAGCTTGCACTTTCTCCAGAGCAGATTATGTTATGTTATTCTGGTTTTGTCAGGCACAAACAATTAGATTACCATAAATGCCGGCGTATAAGACGACTTCCGCGAGCGCTGAAATCGGCGCCAAAGACGGAGGTCGTCTTATATGCCGGAAATACTGGTAGTTTCCGGCGTATAAGATGACGTTCTAGGAATGCGGCCCGGCTATAAAGACGGGGGTCGTCTTATACGCCGGGTCGCCTAATACGCCGGCATATACGGTAGTTTCTTGAATAAGCCACAGATGGTGGTCTTCAGCCAAGGATAGGTGATTTTTTTTCCTAGAGGCATCTATCCTGTTCTGCTGAAGTCTAAAGGATTTTGATGAGCTAGAGTAACAGAGCCTTTTCCCGGCAATGGGGTGGGCACAGTTTCGGTGTGATGCATTCAGCCTGTGGGCTGGCAGTTTGACATGCCTATACTATAGTATCTATTTCCTGCTCACTAAAGCAGCTGCATCTTTTCCTTGGACAATGAAGCTGTTGTCTGGGGATAGGTTTCTGCGAAAAGTTACTGTTCCTTTAAAACGGTGCAGATAGATGCTGTAATTGCACTCCACGTACTTCAGGGCACCTTCCTGGAGTCAATTTCTAAAACATTGCACAGCTGTGCTTACTTAGTGATAGAGGATGTCAGAAGGGTGTTTCTTTCCTGCCTCTCCTTCCCTGTGCCAGGTGCCTGCAGTCTAGAAGGCAGTGATCTAACTTACCTCAAATTAGTAAGTAAAACTGAGACTTCAGCAAGACTGCCATCTAATCCTGGGCATACAATCCCGATCTATCAATCATACATAAAGGAGCAAAAGACCCCAGGCATTCCTTGACTCTTACTTATTTTATTTTATTTTCATCTCTGGGTTTCACCTTCCCTTTCTTTCATTCCCATCTTGGCTTCTGAATGATGGCTGAAATTTCAGCACTGTGGTGCTAAAATCCATTATTAACTATGCTTGACTAACTGAGGTTAAGTACTCAGAAGTAAAAGATGGGAGGAAAAAGAAACATAAAGAAAAACAAAAAGCAAATGTACACCTCCTTAGCTGGATAGAAGCTGGTCAGGCATAACAGTAAATGCATAATAAATTCAAAACCCTTTTGACAGCCAAAAAAAAGTACTGTAAATGCAAAAAGTATGCATTTATTTCTTTTTTCCTCCTTCTCCCTCTTTTTTTTTTTTTTTTAACCATAGGGCCTCTGCACTGCTGTTCAGATACTAAGGAAAAATAAATAGGTATAATTGTGGATATAAAGAACTATTTTTCAGCCTTCCTCCACTGTGCTTTATAGCTCTTCTTGCAATTTGGCTTTTTAGAAGGGGCAACTGATAGCTGTAAATATACTGAATGAATAATGGAAATAAAGCAAATAAACATGATTTATGCCTATATTATTATGATTACAGTTACCTTCCCCTCTATTCCTTTATAGAAATTTGGATTTTATAAGATTAGGCAGCATAAACGTGTTTTTTTTCTTGGACTCCTATCTTTTTATGACTTATTTTGAACCAAATAGCAGTGGGTTTGAATTTTTGTAGAATTCAGTTCAACTTACAGAAATACAGTATAAAAATGTGAGCCAGTATTATGTTTGATACCTTTTTGATACCTTTTCACTCGTTCAAGGTAAAGACAAATTTAGATCATAATGTCAAGAATGTTTTAGTAACATTTCCCCATATTTTTAGTGCTTTCTTACATGGAAATTTTCTTCTATGTATATCATACCTTCAGTTAAGTGGAAATTAATAATAATAATAATAATAATAATAATAATAATAATAATAATAATAATAAAGTTGGAAGGGACCTTGAAGGTCATCTAGTCCAACCCCCTGCTCAGGCAGGAAACCCTATACCATTTCAGACAAATGGCTGTCCAGTTTCTTCTTAAAAACTTCCAGTGTTGGAGCATTCGCCGCTTATGGAGGCAGGTTGTTCCACTGGTTAATTGTTCTAACTATCAGGAAGTTTCTCCTTAGTTCTAGGTTCCTTCTCTTCTTGATTAGTTTCCATCCATTGCTTCTTGTCCTGCCTTCAGGTGCTTTTGAAAATAGCTTGACTCCCTCTACTTTGAGGCAGCCCCTGAGATATTGGAACACTGCTATCATGTC
The DNA here is from genome assembly GCF_016545835.1 of Crotalus tigris. Lineage (NCBI taxonomy): Eukaryota > Metazoa > Chordata > Lepidosauria > Squamata > Viperidae > Crotalus > Crotalus tigris. The sequence continues at coordinate 109,862 of NW_024097304.1, read as the reverse complement.
CTCCCTCATCCTTCTCTTCATTAAACTAGACATACTCATATATATATGATATATATGGAAGCAGGCTTTTTTCCAAGGATTATCCACAGAAGACACTGAGCAGAGTTATTGATGGTGTATTGTTTTCTAGTGTGATACATAAAGAGATGGGCGTGAGAGAGGTGGGGGATTAAAGTACTAGGGGAAATCATTCAGAAATTCTCATGTGGATCACACACAATTGGACTGTATTTTTTAAAAAAAATGAAGTGTAAAGAATTGTTCTTCTTTTTTGAATTTCTCTCTTTGTGCACATGTAAATGTGTGTATGTGAAAGACATTTTCCATATTTTTGAAATTCAGAATTTTTAAAAGCACCAGAAGGCAAGACAAGAAACAATGGATGGAAACTAATCAAAGAAAGAAGCAACCTGGAATTAAGGAGAAATTTCCTGACAGTTAAAACAATTAACCAGTGGAATAGCTTGCTTTCAGAAGTTGTGGGTGCTCCATTACTGGAGGTTTTTAAGAAGAGATTGGACAGCCACTTGTCTGAAATAATATAGGGTCTCCTGCTTGAGCAAGGGGTTGGACTAAAATACCTCCAGGGTATATTCCAGCTCTATTCTAATTTGTCTGAAATGGTGATCCTAAATGGTTTGTCATCACTGGTATAGATGATAACTGTATACAGTTATTCACTGTAGCACAGACTTTCCCCTGTTAATTCTCAGTTAATTCCATCCTCCTAGGCCTTGCAATCTGATATAACCAAATAAGTAAGTCATTGATGCTCATGCCCTACAACAAATAAATCTCAAGATGTCATACAGCTTTTGCCTCCCTCCAACAATTCTTGCATTCATTAGGATGAGGTGCCATATTAGCATGGTTGTTCCTTTTCTGGCTTCTGCCAAGCTCAGGCTAAGATCCAAGCTGTGCTCTTCAGCATGTTATGTTGTTGTTGAGCACTCCAGCTGAGTCCTGAAGCCAAGCTCCAGGTAGGAATTCCACCAAAATGTGCTGCTTATCATAGCTTATGGTTTGATAGCTGATTGACAGCTTTATTTTCTCACATTTTCCTACAATAACAGTCCTGTGAGGTGGATTGGCCTGAGTGACAGCTTTCATAATTAAGGGAGGCCTAAGACCCATAGTCTCTGGTTCCTAGGCCGGCATCTTTACCACTGCTCCAAACTGGGGCTTTTTTTATGCTGTTTGAATCACGACCATGTAGCAGGTAGGTGCTCTTAATAGGGTTTTGTCAGACTCAAAATAGGTCTTCTTCCTCCAACCTCTTAAGCATCTCTTCTACCACATCATCTCCCTGAGCAACTCAGTAAATCAAGAAGTACAATGGACCTGCAACTGATCAAGTGTCCCACTATTCCTTGTTCCAGTGGGTGACGAGTTTCAACTGAAGTAACCACAATATCCTTGGGATACACTACAAGAGCCCTCTTAAAACCCAGGAATCTATTAGACACTGGGATATAGTGCTTTTCTTCCCTCTTGTGAAGGAGGAAATTCCACAAAACTCCACAACAATCAGAGAGGAATCTGTCCATTGCAAGGAGTGAATTCCGATTCTCCCCTCCCATTTTCATATCACATATCAATTAAGCTACAGTTGACCCATTGGCCTCTGGCCTCCCGGCCTACATTTCACTCTCTTTTTGTGCAAGAAGTTTATGATTACAAACAATTTTATTTTGTTTTTTTTTTATTATTAAAACCCCTTCAGCTTGTCTATGTTGCTGGAATGAAAACTGAACAAACCAAACACCCAGGAGTTTCTCTCCAAAAGCCCCCATGCCAGCAAGGTCCCAAGTTTCTTTAAATAGCAGACGTTCTACAGTTTGCTGCTGGGACGCACATATGTGTGAAGAGTAACACCCACACACACCTCCTGTGCAATTTGGCTGCATTCAGAGCATTCTGTCAGCATTTTAACGTTCTCTGAATCCACCTTCAGCATTTCCTGGGCTGCCCACACATGGTGGTTCACAAACGACTTTGGAAGGAAACTGTCCTCTCAGCCTAAATAAGGAACATCCATCATTTTAATTGTCAATGAAAACTGGTCATCTTCTGCCTCCTAAGCCAGAAAGTGGACAACATTCTAGGTTTTTTCCTAAAAACATGCTTGTTCCTTAACATTCATTAACCATCACACAGATATAACTATAATTAAACTTTAAAAATGCTTTCCTTCTGTAAGGAAGGCGCTAGTATCATCATATTAAGTCCTTGTCATTGCCAGCCTTAATTAAAATACATAAAATATCACATTCACAGTAATATTTAGGACAACAGCTTCTGCTGTCTGTTAAAATATTTAATATTTTTTTTCCAAAGAAATAATAACCAGTGACTGAAGAGTTGAATAATAAGCATTGGCTGCATAAAAACTTCAGGCTCCTTCAGTCTAGATATGTATTTAAAAATTTTCATCACCAGTTCTGACAGGATTGGATAATTGGATGTTCAGAAATTAATTGTGTAGGATAGTTGTGTGTCACGCTTTTAAATAGGCAATTAATAATTCAGAACATGTGCACTGTATCTTATCAGCTGTGCAAACCATAGGCACTTGCTTATAGAACTGCTTTAGTTTGAAAAATTAATTTAAACTTACAGCTTTTTATTTTTAATCAGTTGCACATATGGAATATGAAGGCAATATGCATTCATGCAGTGTATTTGCCAAGATGACTATGTTTCCAAATCAGATTTTGTCCAAATAAGCAATACTTTTTTAAAAATTGACTTATTTCTTAACCAGCTTATGTAATATATCTTCCCCTTTTTCTAGACACTTTTCTTCCAGAGCAAGCTTCTCCACCCTGAAATCTTCCATATAGTTTTGTTCATACAGTATTAACCTTGTGCACTCTCAAGATTCCTCTTTCCGCTATGTATTCAAGATAGACAGTGATTAATATTTAGATATATGTATATAAAAGGGTGGAGGTATATACATATGTTGTATATAGCATGTTTATATGTGTGTTATATATCTGTGCACTTTTGAGAGCAGGCAACAGAATTTCTTTTTTTATGGGTGCCAGTGTGCCTACAGTAAAAAAATGATAATAAAGATTATCTTATCTTATATAATTAATTTAAGCATTTTCAGTATTTTTAATCTGCCCTACAAGCAAAGTTCCCCAGTTTTTCAAATTCCACATAGCCTGGAAATTCTGCAAGTTGCAATTTTAACTCACCTGTTAAACCCGCATGTACTAGGTTGGTTTGTATATTTATTTAGAATATTTTGTGCTGCCCATCTTCTTAATGATTCAGAACAGTTTGCAGAAATATAATTAAACAAAGGTTAAAACACTGTTAAAATAAATAATTCCTCTCACAAATGAAATGGTTAATAAGTTTGAGTAAACATGCTTATTTTAAGCTCCCTTTTAAGCCTAAAATAAAAGGAAGAACATGCATCTTACATGTGTAGGATTTATATGGCCACTCATCTCACTGTAGTGAATCTGTGAATACTGATTAGATGAAGTCTTTTGAGGCCCCTAGAGGCCAAGGTACAAACATTTCCAGGAATCTAATCTTTCTGGAAAGTTGTTCAAAGCATTAGCAACTGCATCATGGAAAGCCAATTTCCATTCATATGAAATGCTAGGTCCACAGTGAAGTTCCAGGAATGTTTACAATGCAACTCTTATGTTTTAATGTTTTCAAGACTAATATTGAATCTAATCTTCTGTAACTTGCTGGTAATCCTCAACAAATAAAGGGAAGTATTTGTGAGAGCCTACCATGGCCTTTCATGTGGCCTAAAATTAGTATTCTCTGCAAATAAGTAAGAAAGCAGTCCACTAGTTAACACCGTAAAACTTCACAAAGCAGTCTCTTGTCCTTGGGCAATTATTTTAAAAGATTAACTGCAGCTGAAGTTCCTGAAACATTGACTGATTGATTATTTGTGAGTTGAGGAGGTAATGAACTTGACAAATTTATATGCACTGGGCAAGCATGCCAGAAACAATGTCGGGACTCATTTATTGACCTGGATTCTTTAACTCTGTTCGGCTAGGTGGAGAGTCTGACATACTACTTGAACACACAGCATAGCACAGCTTATCATGTTTGAAATGAAAGTTGCAGCTCCCATTAAACATGTAGTGGTATGTTATCTAAGATGGGCGATGCATCAGATTCCCTCCAAGCAAATAAAGCAAAGCTTTATTACAATAGTTCTGAACTTGAGTATTCCTATTGTTTTGCAGCCTCCCCCCCCCCCCATTCAAGATGATGGGAAATGAATTATATTTGTGCGTAATTTCTTAAAGGAAAAACATTTGATGAAGTATTTACAAGTAATATTGATGAAGGCATATACAAGGAGATGCTATCCTGCATAGTACAGTAATGTCTCTTTTTCTTGGCATCCCACGTTTCCTTAAATTTAAGGGAACTTATTATCCTTACCTTAGGATTCTTTAAAAAGAAAATGAAATTGTAGAATATAAATAAGGAAAATAAATCCATTCAAGGACTGCCTTCCCAAAAGTTTTCCAGATTATGATTGATGGGCAGGCAGGAGTGCTGCAGAAAGACCAAGAAATGTACAATTGAAAGCAGACAAAAAAAAAGAAATTCTAAAGCATTCTGAAAAAGTAGTAATAAAATAATAGCCTTTTTTCTCCAGAGGGAAACCATTTTTTGAAAGGAGAAAATTGGAAATCCGGAAGACAGATTTCAGTATGCTATTAATACTAAATTAATATTAGTACCAAAATATAGTTCTTGGAACAAAAGAAATATTGCAATCAGTAACAAGAGAAAGAGAGAAAAGGATCTGTCCTGCAATATTAGAAGAAGAATAACAAATAAAGAATCCTGCCAGCCACAAAGACTAGAAAGCTAACTGGAAACAGTTTTGACTTATCTCAGGCTACACAACACTGAACTAAATGTACTATTTCTCATCTTGAACTTTCATCTCCCAACCCCTATTCTGGCCCATGCCAAACAGATTTTCATTTTTTTCCCCTTTAGGCTTTTGGTTTGTTTTTGTACTCCCATCATCAAAAATCAGAAAGCTGAAATTGCTACAGTTCCATCTTGACTCCATCCAGAAAAGCAAATAAAGTTTGTCCACAGGGGAGAATGCAGTGGGATTGTCAGGATAACTCCCTTAGTCAGCTTTACATTGATAAATACGTCTCCCCTCCCCTCCCCTCAAAGAAAGAATTGGATGCTGTTTCTAAGGTGATGCCACATGGGCAAAACTGCAAGCAAAAATGGAATTGAAAATAATCTGCTTTGGTCTGCTGCCTTGAAAATGGTTTCCTTGATGAAACTCACAAGTCCACTAGTGAAGGGAGACACAGATGGATGAGCCAGGGATATGATAAACCTGCTGCATGAGTTTATAGTTAATTGCCCATCATCCCTTTTTTGTCTTCCCATAAAACATTTCACGCCCACCTTGCAAAGTAAAGGTAACACAGGTGTCATAAACCATTTGTCTCCTATGCTTGCTTTCTTCATTGTTCAATTGGTCTTTGTCTTAAGATGCCAGGGAGACAAGATGAATTACTCAGCTGCCTTGGAGATGAGGCTTTTTGCATCTTCCTTCCAACCACAGGTCTGGCCCCCTAATGAGGGAAAGCATCCTTCAGAGACATTTGCATACTAATCTCATCTCTTTTTGAAAACCCAGTCTCCCATTTTGCACCTGAGAAATAAAGTGAGTTTCTGCTGGCTGTGAGATAAATAGATATAGTACTTAATTTTCACATTATGCTAAGCCATAATTCACTGTTTAGATACATGTGCCTTGGGTTTATATGCTTTCTCTCCCCTCCTCCCTCATGAATGTACAGAAAGCTTTGCCTTCCATTTTCAGTACCCAGACAATATTCATAATGTCTTCTCTGGCTTCCCAAACTTCCATTAAAGCCCACGAGAAAACAACACAAGGGAATTCTTCCTATGGAACTATTGTTACACTGTCTTTGGAAAATTTCTTCCTCTCCTGGCAACACTCAAATAAATGATCCATCCCATTTCTCATTGGATGCCTTTCTTCATTGGGTGGGAATTTTAAAACACACTATGCATTAAATTGTATTCTTTATAGCCTCAGCTTTTGTTTACTTGGCATGAATGGAGATTATCTTCACGTCCTCCTAAAATTGCTACATGAACATCCTCCAGTAAATGATTGCCCCTGTAACATTGCCCTTGTGGTGTTGCCTTTAGCCTATAGCATAATCAGATTAAAAGATGGTAAATATGACTTTAAAGTAGGATTACTAAGAATACTTCTGGTTAACCATTTGTGGATAACCATTTGCCTGAAATGGTATAAGGTTTCCTGCCTGAGTAGGGGGTTGGACTAGAAATTCTCTAAAATCCTTTACAACTTTATTATTATTATTATTATTATTATTATTATTATTATTATTGTTGTTGTTGTTGTTGTTGTTGTTGTTATTATTATTATTATTATGGATCATCGTACAGTCAGCCAGATGTTCAGACTGGATTTGGTATTTTTGTCTACCTATCGAGTCCTTACCAAGGACCTGGGATAAGCAGATGTGGATGTTTGATGGTATTACAGATATCATTGCAGGCTGGAAGCAGTTCCTAGTAAAACCGCCTTTTGCAATATTATTACTATTATTATCGATCATCGCACAGTCAGCCAGATGTTCAGACTGGATTTGGCATTTTGTCTACTATCGAGTCCTTACCCAGGACCTGGGATAGGCAGATGTGGATGTTTGATGGTATTACAGATATCGTCGCAGGATGGAAGCAGTTCCTAATAAGGCCGCCTTTTGCAATTGACTAATTATTATTATTATTATTATTATTATTATTATTATTATTATTATTATTATTTATTGATTAAACATGAACCTCAGTCAACTGAACATTCAGATTGGCTGGTGCTGATGGTTGACACAGATTGCTACCAGCATCCTAAATGTCAACCAGGTATCTCCTTAAAATATAAGAGTAGCGCAATTTTTTGTAACATTGCTGGAGTTATTGCAGGAAGCTGCAGTTTCTTGATGTGTTTTGCAAAGGTTTTGGACATAGTTTCCAGTGCCCTGATGACAATGGGTACCACTGTTACACGTTTCATCCGTAATCGTGCAGTTTTGATGGCCAGGTCATGATATTTTGTAATTTTTTCCAGTTCTTTTTCTTCAACTCTGGCATCTCCTGGTACAGCGATATCAATCAGCTGTATGCTTTGGTTCTCTACAACTGTGATATCTGGCGTATTGTGTTCCAAATGGCGATCTGTCTGTATTCGAAAGTCCCACAAGATCTTCACCCTCTCATTCTCCACAATTTTTTTCCACCCTATGTTCCCACAACTTTTCAGACACAGGCAAGTCGTATTTTTTACACAATGCCCAGTGGATTAATTTAGCAACTCGGTCATGTCTAGATTTGTAATCAGTTTGCGCGATTTTGCTGCACTCACAAATTAGGTGTGAACAGTTTCAACTTTGTCATTGCAAAGTCGGCAATTTGGATTGTCAGTGGATTTTTGTATCTTCGCTTTCATGGCATTAGTTTGTAGTGCTTGTTCTTGAGCAGCCAGTATTAGGCCTTCTGTTTCTTTCTTGATGGTTCCCATCTTAAGCCGTGCCCATGTCAAGTTGTTATTACATTTTCCTTCAATGCTTTTCAAATGCTATCCATGCAAAGCATTATTATTATTATTGTTATTATTATTATTATTCTCAGTAATACATCTGTCCCATTCCTGGTGGCCATTTTGGGCTACCAGTCTTACACCCCTTCCCTTCTGGGAACACAAGAAAGATTGGATCAGAACACTTTTCCATTTATTTTTGGCTTGAGCTTGACATAAACAAGACCTAGAACAGGGGTAGGCAACCTTGGCTCTTTTATGACTTGTGATTCCCAGAATTCCTGAGCCAGCCATGCTGAGGGGAAAGGGAGAGTTTCCAAGCTGAGCCAGCCTGGCTCAGGAATTGTGGGAGTTGAAGTCCACGAGTCATAAAAGAGCCAAGGTTTCCTACCCCTGACCTAGAATATACTGGCAGATACATTATGGACTATTCCTCTCATTTAGCCAAGAATCTTTTTATTCTCCATAGGGAAAGTGTTTTTGATTCTGTGGGTCAAAGTGGAAAAATGTTCTAGCAAGATATCTTCACCCTTCACAAAAGAGGAACAATACCCTATTATAGCAATTCAAGACCCTTGTAAGGCAACTTTTCACATTTCCAAGTCCATTTACCAAATGTTTGGTTCTGTATATCCCAACCTAAATTTTATATCATACCAGAGAGTTGAATAGCAATATAAAATCACAGAAACCCTAAATTCTTAAAAACAAAATAACCTAATAGGAAAATAAGTTATAAAGGAGGAAATACTTATAAAAGTCAAAGGAGAAATTCCAGTTCTTTCTTAAACAAGAAGCAATAATAAACAACAAACCAGTTTTAATTATAACATGCCTACACTGGAGGCATAGTCCAAACATCATCAAAATTAACTAACAAAAGTTAACAGCACTTAGCAATCTGAGATGGATATAATAAATGCAGATATATACATAGATCCCTAATTCAAAAATTAGTGAAAGCAATGAATTCTAAATATGAATTATATATTTTTGAATTTTTTATTACATAAGGAAAGTAGCTAATGGCCTTAATTTTTAATGTTCCCTATTCATATGCCAAGAAAACAGAATGAATTTTACTATTTTAGAAAAGCTATTAGCAGAGAGACTCCTTCTCCATAATTGACTCAAAGAGAAAAATACACTCACTGCATACTGCTGAGAATTGGAAGTTAAAAATTATTGATCTGTCTGAGGAGGACAGTGTAATTCAATTTTTTCTGAAAATAGAATGTATTTTAATGTACCTGACCCGATTAAACAAAACTTTACTGATTTAAATTATTATCCAGTGGTTCCTTTTACCAAGCCTGTATATTGTCTGTTGTACTCTGTTTTCTATATGTAGTCCCTATTTTTAATTTTATGGATTTGGAAATATTTTGCAATCTCCTCCTAAATTCATTTCCCTTGATCCTGTGCCACTTCTGGGTTAGACTATTTAGAAAAAGCAATTGCATTTTAGAATGGAAGAAATAGAAAGGTGAGAGGACTGCATAGACTTGAACAGATGTAAGATAAGAAAGCAAGTTGTCAGCTAGAAAATAGACAATGACATTCCAATGCATATACATGTCTGTTGCTGTGTGCATGCTAGCAATGATAAGCAGGTAGTATGTGGCAATGAGCTTGCATGTTCACTAGCCAATCCCGCTTACTTTTTGTGCTTATTTTATTTTAATAATGACAACAATAATAGCAATGGCTAACTGCAGGAAAGGTGAAGGAGGAGACGTGGGGCTAATTCTGGTTGTAAAAGACCTAGTCTTGGGAATATATGCATACTAAGTCAAATCTCAAATATCTGAAGTAGTTGAATACCATTGGCATTGACAAAATCACTATCAGTCAGTTGCAAACAGCAGCTTCACTTGTAGCAGCTTACATCCTGCAAGATACATTTAACATCATCAAACAGCTGAATATTAGTCTAAGTATCTGGCTGACTGTGCAAATAACCATAATAATAATAAACCCTGATTCTCCATAGACATCATCCAGTATCTTCTTTCCTGGATCTGAAAGCTTATTTAAAATAATATTAATAATAATAATCCCCCAGTGAGACACTACCTTGACGTGGTTGTGGGGCTTGTGTACTCTGAGGAAGATGAGAGCTATGACAGAGGTTCTGGACAGGTCTCATCAGAGGAGTCAGACAAAGAGTGTCTCTCCCATAAAAAATATGGTGAGACGTAAATTGCAGAATGCCATACCGGCTCGGACGTCGCCCGGGTTAACAAGGTCCGCGCTAGATATCGGAGTTCCTGGATATCTGGTGAAAAATGGGTTACAGGACTCAGGACTGTTGGCTGAGCAACCAGGGCCAGCAGCTGCAGAACTACTGGAAGAAAAGGTGTTTACCCGTCGCAGATACACAGTGATGGAAAACAAAGAAATAATGATCTGTTACTACAGATCAAGTCCAACAAGAAGAGGATATCTAAAACGAATGCACCAGTTCTGGAAAGAACAACATCCAGAATCAGAAATAACAGAACAGAGACTAGCAGATCAACGCCGATTTATAACACGAAATAAAGTATTCACAGAAACAGAATTGGACGAACTGCAAAGGTTACCCAGGGCAAAGAAATCAAAGCCTTACAAGAAGTAATTCAGAATGTAGAGGCAAACCAGGGGGAGTTGGCAGTGAAGGAATCCAGCAGAGATATACAACTGTTCTCATTTGGAAACCAGGCACCTCTTTCTCAGGAAGAACAAAACCCTCTAACTAAAGAAATAAAAGAATTGAAACAAAGAATAACTGAGCATCTAGAACAGCACAAAAACAACAGAATAAGGCTACCTGCATTGAAGCTTGTTCCAAAGAAACAGCTAGCACAAGCATTAAAAGATGCAAATACTGCAATATCAAGTATAAGCACCAATTCACTGCAAGAAACAAACCAACTAATGTACAGCACAGCTGCAGTTATAACAGAATACCTGGGATGCAAAATCAACAAAGAAGAAAAACAAACAAACAGTGCACCACAAAAATGGAAGGTTAGACTAGAAAATAAGATCAGCAAGTTAAGATCACATGCAAGCAAGCTAGAACAGATGAAAGAAAAGAAGCTGAAGAACAAGAAGACCAAAGAATACCTAATCAAGAAATACCACTTAGAAACAAGGAAGATCAAGGAAGCACTGGAAATAATAAAGCAACAAATAACAGCTATAGCCAGGAAAATCAGTAGATATGAAGCTCGAATTGCAAACTATAGGCAGAACCTCCAATTTCAATCCAATCAGAAACGTTTCTACCAATCCATCAATGGAGAAACTGCAAGGAATCAGTCAGTACCTGACAAGGAAGAAACAGTGCAGTTCTGGAAGCAGATATGGGATAACCCAAAGAAATACAACAAGGATGCGGCTTGGTTAAAAGAGGTGGATGCAAATAAAACAGAAGTTGAAATGAAAGAACTAGTAATAACAACAAAAATGGTAGAAAAAAGAGCAAAGAAAATCAAAAATTGGTCAGCACCAGGTGAAGATGAACTGCATGGGTTTTGGTTGAAACATCTAACTGTTATACACCCACTCATTGCCAAACAGTTCAACAATATACTACAAGGAGGAGAAATTGAAAAGTGGCTAACAACTGGGAAAACCTACCTAATAATGAAAAATCCAGCAAAAGGGGCAACACCAGGTAACTACAGGCCAATTACCTGCTTACCAACAACTTTCAAATTACTAACTGGTGTGGTAGCTGATGCAGTACAACAGCATCTAGTTGAAAACAATCTCTTTCCACCTGAGCAGAAAGGAAACCGCCCCAATAGCAGAGGAACAAAAGATCAACTCCTAATAGACAAAATGATCTTGGAAAACTGCAAGAGAAGGAAGACCAACCTGAATGTGGCATGGATTGACTACAAAAAGGCATTTGACTCTCTGCCACATGATTGGATAATAAAGTGCCTAGAAATAACAGGAGTCAGTAGAAACATCAGAAAATTTGTGCAAAGATCGATGGCACAATGGAAGACACAGTTGCAGATCAATGGTGAGAGGCTGGGAGAGGTTAATATCAAGAGAGGAATATTTCAAGGAGATTCATTATCACCATTACTATTTGTTATTGCACTGTTTCCTCTGTCAACAATACTGAATAACTCAGGACATGGCTATCAAACATCAAAAACATCTGCCAGACTATCCCACCTCCTTTACATGGATGATCTGAAGCTGTATGGAAAAACATCATCTGAAATAGAATCGCTGCTCAACACTGTCCGTATATATAGCCAAGATATTTTAATGGAGTTTGGCTTGGACAAATGTGCCACACTTACTATCAAACAAGGAAAAATAATGAAAACTGAAGGAATCAAGATGCCCCACGAAAATAACATTAAGAGTCTGGATGAGGAAGAGTACTACAAATACTTGGGTATCCTTCAAGCTGACAACATCAAGCACACTGAAGTCAAGAAAAAGATTAGAGGTGAATACATCAAGAGAGTGAAGAAGATCTTAAAATCCAAACTCAATGGAGGAAATACCATAAAGGCAATCAACACCTGGGCAATCCCAGTCATTAGGTACACAGCTGGAATAGTGGACTGGACTCAAGCAGAACTAAAAGCAATGGATAGGCAGACCAGAAAAATAATGACAATGAATCATGCCCTTCATCCACGCAGTGACATTGATAGACTTTATCTACCAAGGCAAATAGGTGGGCGTGGAATGCTACAAGTACATCAGATGGTTGAAGAAGAAAAAATGGCTTTGGAAGAATATCTGAAGAACAATGATGAAGATGCACTGAAATTAGTATATCAGGAAGGCTTACTAACTACTGGAGAGACCAAACTGGCCTACAAGAAAGACCAAATGAAGAACAGAATAGAGGCATGGGAAGACAAAGCACTACATGGCCAATACATGAAAAAAATAGCTGGGAAAGCAGATAATAATAAAACCTGGCAATGGCTAAGAGCAGGAAAATTGAAGAAAGAGACCGAGGGACTAATTCTGGCTGCACAAGACCAAGCCTTAAGGACAAATGCATACAAAGTCAAAATTGAGAAGACAGCAACAGACAGTAAGTGCCGCCTATGCAAAGAAGCTGAAGAAACAGTGGACCACTTGGTAAGCTGTTGCAAGAAGATTGCACAAACTGATTACAAGCAGCGGCATGACAAAGTAGCAACAATGGTGCATTGGAAGATCTGCAAAAAATATCATTTGCCTGTAAGCAAAAACTGGTGGGATCATAAAATAGAGAAAGTCATAGAAAATGATAAAATTAAACTGCTCTGGGACTTCAGAATTCAAACAGACAAGCACCTGCAACATAACACCCCAGACTTAACAATTGTCGATAAGAAAGACAAAAAAGTCTGGATAGTGGACGTGGCAGTGCCTGGAGATAGCAGAATAGAAGAGAAAGAACTGGAGAAGATAACAAAATACAAAGACCTACAAATAGAAATAGAAAGACTGTGGCAAAAGCAAGCAAGGGTAGTACCAATAGTCATAGGCTCCTTGGGTGCAATCCCAAAACAACTGGAGCACCACTTGAACACCATTGGCATTGACAAATTCGCTATTAGTCAATTGCAAAAGGCGGCCTTATTAGGAACTGCTTCTATCCTGCGACGATATCTGTAATACCATCAAACATCCACATCTGCCTATCCCAGGTCCTGGGTAAGGACTCGATAGGTAGACAAAATGCCAAATCCAGTCTGAACATCTGGCTGACTGTGCGATGATTGATAATAAAAATTGAACTAATACCATTTTAGGAGGGAACTTAGGGTTTCACTATGCTAAAGAAGTGAGTGGGTCAAGTAGATGAATAAAGAAAAAAATGAGGAGAAACTTTTCTGCTTCTAGGAATAGAATTAAAGCATACCATCTAGAATAGAGGTGTCAAACTTGCAATGTCACATGATGTGTCATGACATATTGTGACTTTTTTTCCATTGCCGGCAATGGGATGGGCACGGTTTCAGCATGATGCATCCAGCCCACGGGCCGGCAGTTTGACACCCCTGATCTAGAACATAAGACATCTGATTATACCTTATTTAAGAAGTTACACTTAGAATTGTAGAATTAGATATGTGCAAACTGGTTGCTTATATCTAACTACAAATGGATGTTGAGCTTCTTGTATGGGGGTGGCTGCATTCAATGTTTTTTCTTTGAATGCTTGTATTGTTTTTTTTTTTAACTTTGAACTACTGCATCTGATATCTGACCTGAGTAAGGAACAAACTAAAGGGAAGGATCCTTCCCACAATTCCTTATATTTATTGTATTTGTGAGATAAAGATCAATAGCTTGGTAAAGGGAAGCTGCTATGTATTACCAGTAAAACATCCACCCTCAAGGGACCTTCCATGAAAAGAAGTGTTCATCTCTATTGGGTGCCTTCTAATTCAGGGGTCCCGGGCTGTGGCATACCAGAAAGTGGGCCGCACAAACAAGCAAAGCCCCATCCGTGGGATGCAGGCAGCACACAAAACCATGCCTCCTCTGATCCATGGAAAAACCTCTGTCCACGGAACTGATCCCTGGGGCCCAAAAGATTGGGGGCCACTGTTCCAACCCATAAGAAGAAGTTCTTTTTTCTTTGCTGGTTACCATGAACTTATTCTCTCACTGTTACTTATTTCCAAATAGCAGCAGAGGCATGCATGCACCAGACTGTAACTTTTCCTTCAAGGTGCTTGTGCTTATTCAAAAATATAGCTTGGTTTTCCATCCTTTTAGGGTACTGGCAAGAGAAAGGTTCTCTGTTATATTTCTTCCTATTTACTCCAAATGCCAGCATCTCCTTCCCATGTAGCTCTGAGGCTCTTCTTCTGATGAAGTTCAAGGCATTGGAAGAATAGAGCCCACCCTTTTTTTAGTGCAGCCAGGTATGTATTTGGGGGAGCCAACAGCTGCTTTGCTTTATGAGACAATGGCACTTGTTAGATAAGAGGCAATCTTCTTTGGGCCCAGAGGCACCTCCATCCCATGAGTAACTGCTACCATCTATTGCAGGGGTCTTCAAATTTGGCAACTTTAAGACGTGTTCACTTCAACTCCTGGCTGGCTGAAGAATTCTGGGAGTTGAAGTCCACACATCTTAAAGTTGCCAAGTTTGAAGACCCCTGATCTATTGTCATCAGCTTGCAAACAAGCCACTTGGCCTGGTAAATCCAGATACCATTTTGAAGCAATTGGAAAGAAAAGCAGCTCAAAAGATGGCAATTTAGGAAATTGCTTGTTCCTGACTGAGAGGTCCTTTGTGAAATAAGAGTGTTTTGTTTCTTTAGTTGTCCCTTTTCCAGCCTTAAAATGTTTTCTCTTTTTATCAGTCTTTGTCACCTTTTATACAATTAGCATCGATTTTCCTTTACCATTTTATCCTTTAAGAAACAAAACAGCTGTTAAGATCTCCTTTCCCATAGCAGAGGCTGCTCAGTTTAAAGGAACAAGAATATATGTTTAAAGCAATTCAAGGGGCTTTTTTTTTCCATCTTGAAGTCCTCAGATGTGGATAATTTAGGAAATTATAGCCCTATTACATCTGGAGAATACTAGGTTGGGGGGAGCTGCTGTTTAGCAATGTCAGGATTTCATTCCTAGTCAAGTGTTCAACTGAAGCAATCAGGCACACTTGCTGAAGATGAACAAAGTGAGGCTAATGGAGGGATAAAAGAGTTAGATGGTATTTCCCAAGTGTGTCTTATAGAACATGGTCTTGATTTTCAGCATTTAGATCTTGAGAGGAAGGGGAAAAAAGGTGCTTGCTACATGCTTTAGTACAACAGTACATTTGTTACTCCAGGGGATCCTTTGAAAGGAGGAAGAAGAGGAGAGGAACATAAGATGTTGGTTTATATGGAGTCAAACCAATGCTCCCCCTAGAATAATGTTGAATAATGCCAGTTCTCCACAGTTGCTTATGGAATTCATTCAACTCTATCCAGACATGCCAAGGCATGACCCCCATCTCTGTTATCCTGTTAGCAATTTTCTGAAATGACCCAAAAGTACTTTTGAAAAGGCAACTGGACTTTCTTGGCTTTTTCCTTGAAAATGTTTCCCTTCTCATCCAAGAACCAAGAAAGTCCAGTTGCCTTTTCAAAAGCAACTTTGGGACAACCATAACATGGCTGGTTGAGAATCTCCATAGACAATTCCTTGAAATTCTTATTAAAATTTCTAAGGTTTTGACAGTTACAGGGAGGGAAAATGTTTACTTGTTTTTCCATAATGCCACTATAACAATATATGGTTGTCTTCTGTTAAATGCATGTGGGCTTAACTGTACGTATTTTAATGCCTGGGGAAGAAAAACAAAAGTGGCTATTTCTTTCCTATGAAATCTGCAAGTGTATATATTTAAAAGGGTGCCTTTATCCAATTGTTTCCACCTCTCCTTTCAGTGCTTCTAATTTCCCCAGTGTGTTTTTTTCCCCAATGAATTTTTGAATATTTTCTTTCCTGCTTTCATAAAATGTATGTCTTACATTTTGTATGTTGTCTAGATTTTCTAAAGCAATTGGGACAATAGCTAAATTGATTAAGCAATAAATATGTGTCCCACACTTTTTTCCCCATTGCACCTTGTTGCAAACATGTCCTGATAATATTTTTTTTTTGCAATGTCCCTATGATGTTGTCTCTATCTTATGCTCAGCCCATGAAGGAAGGACATGTAAATCAACCTTAACTGTAGGAGTATTAGCAGACATTTTCTTCCCTGTTCCAACACTATAGCAGGGCAGCTTCAAGAGGTTTAAAAACTGTTGTTCTTTTTCACCTATATCTTGGAAGGAAGTTTGGGAATGGAAACAATACAGGTAGGACAGTGATCAGAAATGGAGACACCTTATCTCATGGTGGTCTGTATTCTGCCAATTCAAGGATGAATACAGAATGCTTCAGCTCAGGGCTGAGAAAAATGTTTTGTTGTTCAACTGTTTTCTGAAAAGATTCATGTTCATCTGTCAGGAGTTAAGTGTATATTTAACAAATCTCTTAATAGATTTTTATATTATTTATATCTGTAGCTATAGCAGCTCTTGTAAGCTTCAGTATAATATATACATGGAGCACCTTGATTCAATTTTGCCTTCAAATAAACAAAAAAAAAAAAAAACCCTACACTTGCATTACCACAATTCTCTCTCTCTCTCTCTCTCTCTCTCTCTCTCTCTCTCTCTCTCTCTCTCTCTCTCTCTCTTATAATATGCTACATGCTAAATACCACCTTTTCCATAGCATCTGTAAAGAAATGTCAAACTGTAGTCTTCCAGATGTTACTGAAATGCAGTTGTCAGCAACACACATCACTGACCAGCCTATCTATATAGCTGTACTATCTGAAGGGCCACAAGTTCCTTACCTTTATATAAGTAGAAATCTGCTAGTTTATTAAAGGCTGATTGAGTCTGATTGAGATGTATTTAGAGTCTTTGTTCTGCATCCTAAATGGAAGCAATAGTTGCTTCAAAATGGAAGGGTATGGGATATGATTATTTCTGTACTACTTCTTTTAAATAAGTACTTGTCTTTCTCCCATTTCTAATAATGAAACAGAAATAAAAACGATGTAAGTACATTTATTAGAATTGATCTAAGTGCCAATTAACAGAGTTATTTTTGGGGGGAAGTGAGGAGGGAGGAAAAAATTATATCCTAATCAACCTGTCCTTTCAGCGTTGTTCTCATTTTAAGATTAAAGATTAGAATTAATCTTTAAGATTAAAGATTGTAAAGATTAAAAAAACTGCAGGGGGGGTGTAGCATACTGAAAAGAGCCCCTCCAGACAGCTTCCCTTTATTTGTAGATCTTTATGTATCCAGCTAGATCCCCTCTTTTAATCAGGCAGGATTTTAGCCTGATTTATAAGAATCCTGCAGCTTTTGAGTTCAAAACCATATGGTATGGTTCCTGAAATAGGGAGTAACTCCCTAATTTTGAGGTTTTCATTATATCTATATAAAGTTGCTAGAGAGGAGAAGGTTTGGATCTGGAATTATTATGTCAATGATAGTTATACATCTTGTTCCCAGATGCAATGGTAGTCTTCCCTGTTATCTAGAGGGGACAAAATAGAGTGAAACAGGTTGAGGCAGCGATGACTGTAGGTTGACAGACTGACTCTGCAATAATACTAATGTTAGTTCACTGTTGTGATCCTCCAGGATAGAGTTGGTACATATTCTGGGAGATGCTCCTAAATTATCACTTGCATTGGAAAAAGGTGGAATTTGGGGCCAGGAGGGTCTTTGCCGAGCTTCAGGTGGAGTACCAAACACAGATAAAATAAAAGAGCCTGGCTAAATCAGTCATATATTTGTCACATTGTGAGTAATGTTCTCTACACACTGTTGCTAAACTGTGGAAATGGGAGTATATGGGATGGAAGTGGAGAAAGATATTGTAAGTGTCATGCATAAACAATCTAAATTATTTCTGTTGTAAATGTTTTGGTCCAAGGAAAGAACTCTTCCAGACATTTTAACAACCATTTGGTATTTTAAAATTTTAGTAATTTGTGATTTTATGCTGGTATATAGCTCTTATAATTACTGTTTCTGATTTTTGTTTTGATAATAGTGCCTTCTTCTTTGCTTTTATGTGGGTTTTTTATATGCCTTTATTTTTAATAATAGGTTTAATTGATTGTATATCCATATCCCCACAACTATTATTAGTAGGCAATATAGAAGTACAATACACAAATAGGTTATTATCAATGAACAGCAATACCATTCATTCTCCCTTTGCAATTACTTAGAGTCATAGAATAATAGAACCTAAGGATTATAAGGAAACTTAAATATCATCTAGTACAGTCTATGGTCCAGTCCTGAATGCCACTACTCTAGCTTTCCCAAAAGATGGTGTCTAGCTTTCTTTAACCCTCTTGCGGTTAGTCCACAGGTGGGACCACAAATGGGTCCACAGGTCCTCCTCCTTGAGCAATTTGTTCCATTCTTTGACATCTCTTACCATTAGGAAACTTTTCAAGATGCTCAACTGAAATATTCCTCTGCATAATGTAAGCTTATAATTTCTTATCCTGCCTTCTAGAATAAGATGAACAACTTTTCCATCCTCTTGTACATGACAGCCCTTCAGATACATGAAGACAGTTATCATGTATGCCTACAATCTTCTGTAATGCCTCCAACTTTTTCTTCCAGGTTCCCCAATCTCCTTATCATCTTTGTTATTCACCTTTGAAAGTGCTATACTTTGTCAACGTCCATCCTAAAATGCAGAGCTGGTGTGGACTGACTAGTGCAAAACAGAAAAAAACATTAGTCATTCTCAATCTTAACATTATACTTCTACTCATGCAGCATATGATTGCTCTTTGTTTGTTTTGTTTTGTTGTTTCTTTCCAGTTTCTTTTCAACAACATTATATAGTGGTCTCTCGTTCTCTCTGTGTTGCACTCAAATCCTTCTTGCCCATTGTGGTCATTCCCATCACGTATCTTGGATGTCTATGGTGTGTGTGTGTGTGTGTGTGTGTGTGTGTGTGTGTGTGTGTGTATCAGGAATAGTTGGCCATTGCTTGCCTCTTAGGGCTGAAGGAGAGTGAGTGGCCCAAGGTCACATCAAGTGTATGTTGTTGTTGACTGTTGTGCATACAGATATTATTCTAAGAGGGAGATCCACGCACAGAAATCCAACTCCACAAATTGGATTAGGGTTTTGTGGCTGATTTGGAATCTAGTGCAACTTAAAGAATTAACAATTTTATGAATTCTTTAAAAAATTAATTGCAAGTGTGGCACGTGTTTTGGGAGCAAATTATTCACTCATCAGAGTCCCAGTTTAGGTTGGATATGATAATAATAATAATAATAATAATAATAATAATAATAATAGTAAAGTTGGAAGGTCATCTAGTCCAACCCCCTGCTCAGGGAGGAAACTCTATACCATTTCGGACAAATGGCTGTCCAGTCTCTTCTTAAAAACCTCCAGTGTTGGAGCATTCACCACTTCTGGAGGCAGGTTGTTCCACTGGTTAATTGTTCTGTCAGGAAGTTTCTCCTTAGTTCTAGGTTGCTTCTCTCCTTGCTTAGTTTCCACCCGTTGCTTCTTGTCCTGCCTTCAGGCACCTTGGAAAATAGCTTGACACCCTCTTCTTTGGGGCAGCCCCTGAGATATTGGAACACTGCTATCATGTCTCCCCTCGTCCTTCTCTTCATTAAACTAGACATACCCAATTCCAGCAACCGTTTCTTATATGTTTTAGCCTCCAGTCCCCTAATCATCTTTGTTGCTCTTCTCTATACTCTTTCTAGAGTCTCAACATCTTTTTTTACATCGCGGTGAGCAAAACTGATGCATAGTTAAACTGTGGGATTTGCTGGCATTACATATGGTGATAGCCACCATATTAGTTCTAAAATGGATTCGACAAATTAATGGAGAATCAGGCTCTCACAGCATATTTTAAATATCACCTGCTAGAAAGCACTTCTGGAAGAAGCTTAGCCATCTCTTGATATTTGTGAGCTGCTTGTTGGTCAATCTGTGACACAGGTTGCTAGAATAGAGGAGCCTTTGATTATTCCACCATTGCTTCGTAGACCCCTGTAGCTTATCCCTGCCAGGTGCATTAGGGAACTCATATTTTCATTTCAACAGTCATAAATCAATCTTAACATTCATGCATGGATTGTACAATGGGCTAAAATCTTCCTTCCTGGTGTTTTTTCTCATTCCTATTCAACTTACACTGGTAGAAGCAATTAGGTATCTTGTTATGAAAAATAGGTTAGTACTGCAGCTGCCTGACATAGATCACTGAATATTGCTAAAATTAAAGCCACTTAGGTTAGGTTACCATAGAAGTTCTGTTTTGTTTTTAACACCTTCTGATTGCAACTGCCATGCAATAGACAGATGATCTGTAAGGTCTACCATCTACATTATCACAGATTTAGGACAAGATATTGATAGACAAGTTGTTAAATTTTGTATGAAGTTATAATGGGGGAAATAACTGACACATCAGAAAAATACTCCGAGATCCCCAGAGACTAATAGTATTTAATTACAATTGCGGAAAATCTACGATACAATTTCCCTAAAGCAACACCCATATTGTAAATGTTAAAATAAGCTGAAAATACTTATCAAAACAAAGAAAGCACTTTGTATTATTGGAAATAATCATTCAACCATATTTATTCATCTGTATTAAATGTTAGCCTATAATCACCAAAAGATTGCTCAACCTGACACAAGATTTTTAGAAAAAGAAGCTTCTACATTTTTAGTTACTATATTTTAGTATACTTTTAGTATATTTTAGATGCTACATTTATGAGCTTTGACCATAACCTCCCCCTTTGTTGGTGGAGGCATGTGGATGAGGGTAAAAATGTTCAATTATTTGGCATTGTTGGTTACTACAGTTCAAGGACTCCCCCAAACATTCTGCTTGCCCAGGGAGAAAATTAGCACCCTAACTATTTATTGAGGAACTACCACACAATGTTGTCCTCAATGCAACATAACAGCAGCCTCCACTCCTCTTTCCCTTCTCTTTTTCAAAAGTGTTTGTATCCGGCTTCTACCAACACAAGGCACCTCAAGTAGTTTGTCTGCATCAAGTTGTTTCAAGATAAGATGAGGAATAATAGGAATACAGTAGCCAAATCCAAAACAGTGCCGGCCAACCTTTGAATGTGTTCTCACGTAGACCCACAACTTCAAAGAGACATTTTATTAGTGCTCCTGAAATTCCGCTGGTTTTGGGAACCATCATTTGCCCTTGATAGGCTTTGTTGACTTAGTCAGTTCCAAAGATTCTACACATTTCACCAACATCACTGGTGTCACTAGCTTCATTAGTGAAAATGAGTCATGAATGAAGAGTTGCCTTGTGGCAAGATGGGCAAGAAATAAATAAATTCAATTAATTAATTAATTAATTAAAAAATGAAATCTGGCAGACAGGCTGCAAGCTCAATCCATGCATTTACAATATACATAAGGCTTCCTGAGTAGCTGGAGTCAAGCACACATTGGGAATGTGCCTGGGTGGGCTGAAGGCAGCAAGGAGACAGGATGAGAGGCAAGTATACAAGATCGATATGAAAGAAAGTGGGACTGGCCTTGAGAATGGAGAAGGAATGAGTGAAACTTTGACACAGGATTTTAAGAATATTCTGCTCTACTTTACTGCGATAAAGAGAATTCCTGACCTTGCCAACCCTCAAAGGGCTGACACAGAGTTACTGGAAAGGAGACCGTGGAATATCTGTGTGCATGCTGAGCTGTGAAGAGCCAAAAGAGAGACATAAACAAAGTTGAGCAATCTGAAGCCAGAAAGCATGGTTAGCCTATGGGATGAGCGGAAGTCAAAGTCAGGAACCATCTGACCTTAGGAGAGTAACAGAAATCAGAGCAGGGTGCTGGGCACCCAGATTACTAGCAACTGAGGTGCAATGAAAATATTGTTCAATCTATCCCAACTTGTACACACAGCGGCAGATCCTTTTGCAGAGCCAACACCAATAAGGAGGCAGCCAGCTTGCTGGGATGGCTGCTTTCTAATGAGTCTCTCATTTCTGTGAGTCCCAGGGACATTGCATCAAGGTCAGTGTAGTCTATCACATTGCTTGGCATTGGTTGGAGAAGCTTTGTGTTGGCAGAGAAGTAGCCTGGCAGTGCCACATCCAGGGAAGTTGAAACCTCCCCATTGTACTGTATTCCATAATTTTTGGATCTTGCTGAACTGATTTTTGGCCCATGACAAATTATTGATTTGATTGAACAGGATCTTCTGAAATCCACATCTCTCTGGCCAATAATAAACGCCTATCTTTATTATGTTTGATATTAAATATATTGAAGTCTTTTTTTCTTCTTCATTGCTTCCTCTGTTGTTTTCCTTTAGAAGAAAAAAGTTAACAGTTCTTAACAGAATAATAGAGTCAGAAGGGACCTTGGAGGTCTTCTAGTCCAAACCCCACACACATTTGAATAGAAAACTCTATACCATTTCAGACAAATGGTTGTCCAGTCTCTTCTTAAAAACTTCCAGTGTTGGAGCAACCATAATTTCTAGAGGCAAGTCGTTCCACTGATCAATTGTTCTAACTTTCAGGAAATTTCCCCTTAGTTGCTTCTCTCCTTGATAGGTTTTTATCTATTGCTTCTTTAAATTCCGTAATAGCGCAGTGGTTAGAATACAGTATGACAAGTTAAATTCTGCTGACTGCCAACTGCAGCAGTTCAGCAGTTCGAATCTCATCGGCTCATAATTAACTCAGCTTTTCATCCTTCCGAGGTTGATAAAATGAGGACCCAGATTGCTGGGGTCAATATGCAGACTTTGTAAACTGCTTAGAGAGGGCTGTAAAACACTGTGAAGCGGTATATAATTCTAAGTACTATTGCTATTCTTGTCCTGCCTTCAGGTGCTTTGGAGAATAGCTTGATTCCCTCTTCTTTGTGGCAGCCCCTGAGATATTGGAACACTGCTATCATGTCCCCCCTCGTCCTTCTCTTCATTAAACTAGAGATACCCAATTCCAGCAATCGTTCCTTATATGTTTTAGCCTCCAGTCCCCTGATCATCTTTGTTTCTCTTCTCTGCACTCTTTCTAGAGTCTCAACATCTTTTTGATATCATAGTGACCAAAACTGGCTGTAATATTCCAAGTGTGGCCTTACCATGAACTTATAAAGTGGTAAAGGGCTTTATAAAGTTAATTTCTTAAGATTTGTTCTGCCTATTTCTTCCCAGTCATGGACCAAACTGATGCTTTAATTGTTATTGATTTTTGCCATTAGCTGAAACACTGATAGGTTTGTGGAGGTGGGGGAAGAGATGCTTCAGAAGAACAAGAACAGCTTTCCAGCATATTAAATGATGCCAAACATGATTTAGTATGATTTTTTTTGTTGAAATGTAAGAAAGCTACAAAGTGGCACAGCTAAGAATATATATATTTTAACTCTGTTATGAACAAGCACAATATTGCTTATGACTCAAGATGGAAACATTTTCTATAACAGTAGCAAGTTGAAAAAGGTTACATTTGGAATTCACATGCCATGTGTTTGTTGAAGTGACAACTTTTCTATGGCATTTTCTCATCATGTGGTAAAAGATGAGTAAAGTCTAATTTTGGATCATACAATGCACACACACAAAAAGCAATCATGTGCAATACTCACTTGGTACCTAAATCCTTTAGATTGCTGCCATCTGGAGACAATTGAAATCAGCTTTTAAAGAAACATACTAATACTGAATTTCTGAAATAGAACAATTTTGAAAGTCTGAAGAAATATCGTAATTCTGAACTAGTGCAACCCTATTTTAAAAACAATATTCATTAAAAAAAACTTTTGAAAGTTGCATTGTCCAAAATAATTGGCTATTTGAAAGTTGTTTTTTAAAAAATCCTGTCAGACATTTTCCACACCATCATGCAACCAATTATCTTAAGATCTTTTAATTCTACTCGCATGATGGGAAAAAGAAGAAGAAGAATGATAACTGATGACAATCAAGAATCCCTTGCCAGTAGACCAGCATCCAGTATCCCCTATGTTAATTTAAATATAGATAAATTCTAGTTCAGTATCCTTTAAAAAGTTGAGACATGCTTCAGAGAAATTGCAAAGTATGAGATTTGCAGATGATTGTAGAGGAAAAAGAAAAACGGTAGTCCCCATTGCATGAGTGAAGTCTGCATACAACTCATAGTGTATTTTTATGCTACCTCAGTCAAAGATTCTGGTTGACTTAAAAACTTGAAAAACTCTTTCTAAATATGTATCATCATGTACCTTGATAGATGAACATGCTTGAAAAAAACACAGCTTCTTGAACTGATACTTAAAAAGCTACTAAAAGCTGTGACTTTAGTAGCCAAGCAGCAGAAATCTTATATTTTCCCACTTGCACTTAAGTGAAGCACAAGCATGCCTTGAAAACTTTTTTTTTTTCTGTCACACACTATCTGCATCTCATCTCCAACTCACGTCTGATACAATTTAGTCATCTTTAGCTGTTCTTGTATTGGAACAAGGCTTTCTTCTTCAAGCAGGTTACAATTCATGGAGTCAATATGAAGTGCTTCCCTTTTGGCCAGGGTCACAATCAAAATGGGATCAACTTGGTATCAAACGAGAGAGAGAGAGAGAGAGAGAGAGAGAGAGAGAGAGAGAGAGAGAGAGAGAGAGAGAGAGAGAGAGAGAGAGAGAGAGAGAGAGAGAGAAAGAAGAGAGAGAGAGGGGGAGGGAGGGAGAGAGAGAGAGAATAGACATAGACAGAGAGACAGACAGAGAAAAGAAGAAAGGGAGAAAGGGGGAAAGAGAAGGGACAGAGAGTTGGCAAGTCCCACACAGTTGGCAAATCAAGGATGCAGACAATAATCCAGATCTCAGGAAGGTAGGTATCTGTAAAGTCATTCTGGGGTAAAACAAAATTTTGGAAATAGTTAAGAATAAATTCCCATCCACAGTTTAGTGACACAATGAAGGCAAAGTTCTTTAAAACACATTTTTCTCACATTTCACACATCTGGTCTGTGTGGCCTGCAGATAGTGAGATATCCCAAATACCTTTTCCCCTGCTTTCTTCTCACAATCTCTTCAGACATTGTGATGCCGGTTGAATATGCTTTCTGCTTCTGGGAGAGTCCGATTGTTCAAATTAGGCTCTTCTTTTGCACCCACTGAACCATCCCCATCTTGAAGACCTGGATGAGCCTGCTCCAGAGTGGCTATACCAGGGGTAGCCAACCTTGGCTCTTTTATGACTTGTGGACTCGTGGACTTCAATTCCCATGCTGGCTCAGGAATTCTGGGAGTTGAAGTCTACAAGTCATAAAAAAAACAAGGTTGCCTACCTGTGGGCTATACTGTGAAGCTGAGAGGAGACAAAGAGAGTGGTTCCTATAAAGGAAGGTACAACTCTCCCCATTCCTGATATTAATCAATGAATAGACTGCCTTTAAATGCACCTGCATTTTTAAAAAAACAGCATGAACTTTGATAGGTGCTAACTATTTTGCAGAACTTGCTTCTTTCCCCATCCTAATACTAATCCCGGTCCATATTAAACTGAGTGACTGTGGATGTTCTTCCCATTTCCTGACATGCAATACAAGAAGACAGAAATAAAGATTGGGAAACCTTTCTATGCTTTTCCTAAACATGTCCAATACACACTAAGTACGGACCACACCATTTACTGTCATTATGTCTATGGCAAGCTAGGGATTGCCAGTGATAAAACAATTATTTTGGCAGCTCAGGGACAGATAGATTGCACTTTAGCTCAGCCATGAGGAAGAGACCTTAGCTTCAATCAAATACAATTTATAGAGCTGCAAGTAGTTTTGAAAATGGTACTTCACTTTGACAAAGGTATAAATGATTCAGTCCTCTAAAGCTATATTATCAAGCAATATGGTCTCCTCACTTCAATTTACTTTTGAATTATTTCTTAAAAGTCCTCTTCACTTATAAAATGTTATGGCTATAGGATAGGGGAAGGAGAAGAGGAGCAAAAGCACCTGAGCACCACCTAAAAGGGTTTAAGAAAAAATTGCAGGATTGTCACTAAGGCAGTCATTTTTGAGCACTCTCGGTAAACACAAAATAGTTTCCCAGAGCTGCATAGTGTGGAGTCCCTTCAATATTTGCTAAAGATCTTTCAGTCTGGGTGGTAATGGCAAACCTATGACATACTGTACATGTCAAAAGTGACACGTGGTGTCTGTCAAGACTGATTTGCACTTTCACCTATATTGCCAGGCTGCCTTCGAAAAACTGAAGTGACTCTTTGCTGCAGAGCCAGTTTTGAAACACCCAAACCCAGATAAGTCTTTTGTAATCCAGGCAGATGCCAGAAATGTGACAATGGGGGCAGTTTTACTCCAGAGAAATGAAAAGGAAGAGTTGCTACCCTGTGCCTAGATGTCTCACAAATTAACTGACACTAAGGGTCATTGGGCCATCTGAGAGAAGGAGGCTTATGCTGTAAGATGGGCTGTCTGATCTGGAGGCAATTTTTAAAGGTAGTAAGATCCCATTCAAGGTGTGGATGGACCACAAGAACCTAGAGGCATTAAAAATTTGGAGGAAGCTATCCCCTAAATACTGGTGGGCTCAGTATTTTAATCACTTCAATTTCTCCCTTCGCTGCTTGCCTGGGGAAAAAAATTTCTTAGCAGATGCCCTCTCCCACATGCCCCAGTACAAAAGTGCCTGAGAGAAAATAGTTAACGCCATCATCCCATTCAGGCAGCTCACAGTGCCAGTGCTTACTAGACAGCAGAAAGCCATTAAAAGACTCCTTGGGGAGAAACAAGTGGTTCCAAAGACGTACAGTAGTGGCCACAATTGTGGAAAACTTTTGGGAAAAGTGTACAGTAGAAATGCCACCTTTGGTTAAGTTTCCACCAATTTTTATTCTAATTTCTTTATAACTGTAACCTTGTTCACTTAATAATACTATTTTACATTACTTTCTGGGCAACCAGTCAACTCTTTGCACCATGACTTTAATTTTATTACATTTTACAAGCTCACTAAATGAAAGAACACACACACAAAAAACCCAACCAACGATAGCAATCACATAATACACTGACAAATGTTCTCCTCTCAGCTTCAATACATGACATTAATAACTGAATTCTACTGTGATCTGATTGGCTCATTGGAAAAACAAGATGACACCTGATTGGCTCTCTAATGCTCATTGGCTCTCATGCTCATTGGCTACAATCAGATGAAGGAAAGCTACTTGATATCAACCTAAGCAAGTTGTGCTTCCTTTTTCTGGTTATTTGGCTATTTTATTTTCATAGAATACAGTACAGATAATTGAACAAACTTTGTTGCATTACATTCTTGATTAAATTATCTTTCCATTGATATATAATTTTATGGTACCACTCCCCTCAAAAAGTGGGGTTATTAGCCATCAAACCTCAAAAATACACTTTTCCCAAAAGGTTTCCACAATTTTGGCCACTACTGTAAGGAGGACTTGATGCTAAAGGAGAACTTGGCATGGAAGGGGAGTAAATTGTACATCCTAGCCAGCCAGAGAACCTTGGTCCAGCAGGGATGTTGAATGTGAATGGCATCTCTTTCATCCTGAGCTCTATAGTTATTTGGGATAATGCTAAAGCCTAAATAATAATGTTAAAGCAATTTGCCCAAGGTTTGTTTATTTATTTATTTATATACGATTTCACCTTTTATTATTTCATAGGAATTCACCATGGCAAGCACCCACAGTATTCTTTTCTCCTCTTATTTTCCCCATGAAAACAACCCTGTGAGGTGAGTTGGGCTGAGAGAGAGTGACTGCTCTAAAGTCACCTAGCTGGCTTTCATGCTTAAGTCAGGACTACAACTCGCAGTCTCCTGGTTTCTAAGCCAGCACTTTCACCACTATACCAAGCTTGTTTGGATGCATTTATCATTTATGGGAGTACACTGTCTGGATGGAGTTGCTTTTCTGTAATAAGGAATGAAGGAAGTAATTCATAAATGTGAAGAAGAATTCAGGGGTTAATCAAAAACAAAACAGGTTAGAAACTCTATTATGCGATTCCATTTAGCCTGATAAATTATCAAGTTTATGGATACCTAAATGATACATAACTTGCTACTGCATTCTTTATCGAACATTTTAATTAAGTAATTATTTTTGATATTTCAGAAAACTGACTGCATTTCAATATTCTTACTTAATGGGGAAAAAGTCTAGAAAGTCCAGAAGTAATAAAAATAGTTTCAGAACAATTTGTGAAATGAGACAAATGAGGATTGTTGGACTTGACACCAAAGTACTCTGGTAATATTTGAAATGATTGTTTTAAAAAGCAAAAACTGTTCATGTAGAAAATGAAGTCTTAATAGTCTCTTAAAAATAATCTGTTTCCACAGCTTTTTGAACTAGGTATAAAATTTACTATTTTAACTTATGTCCAAAGTTTTGTTGGGACTTTATAAGGCTGCATGCCTTAAGATTTTGTATTTGCTAAAATATCTTATTAGCAAAGTAATCTGCACAAACTGTTATGAGATTTATTATTTTCCTATTTTTTATCATCTATAGTTTCTAAAAACACTGAATATTGTACTTTGCAATTCGTGAAGTATTGCAATTTGTTTCTAAAAGCAATCTTTGCAGATAAATCATTTAACCCTCAAGTATCCTGATCAAGCACATCATCACCATCAAAGTTTACCTTCTGTTAAATGTAAAAATCAACAAATATAAGGAAAATTCTTGGAATCATGCATCCTCAATAACTTTAGATCTTTGCATTTAATTACATGTGGAAATACTTTGATTTCTGCAATTCTTAAAAAAATCCAATTTTAAATATGTTTCAAATTTTTTTAACATGGGTTTCCTATGATCTAAGTGTAGGAAATCATTTTGTATTGCAAAGAAAGTATAAGATATTTCTGGATTATGTTCAGTCATTCTACTTGGATTGTAAATTATTATTCCAGATGCAATCACTATATAAAACATTATATACACAATTAAATTATACTGTATAACAGGGGTGTCAAACTTGCAATGTCATGTGATGTGATGTGACATATTGCAACTTTTTTGCCATTGCTGGCAATGGGGTGGGTGCAGTTTCGCTATGATGCATCCGGCCCGTGGGCCAGCAGTTTGACACTCCTGCTGTATAATATTTGTAGTTATGCTATAAGAATCATATAAAATATAATTCAGTTTACAATTCTTCACCCTTTTTGTGAAGTCCAGCCATATATAAATATCATAGTAAAGAAACGAAACTTCTAGCTATACTATTGTCTAACAGTGTGCATTAAAGAAATAAATGACAAAAGTAGTCATGTGGATCTATGGGAATGAAAAGTCCAAAATAAAATGCTGGATAATATCTCTAATAGGATCCATTTTATAGAAGATTTTTCTAGAGCTCTTCACTAGCCAAAATTAAAAAAAAAATAAAACAGGAAAAAGCAGAAAACATCCAAAATTAGGCCATATCAGTGTTTAATTTGTTGAATACTCATAATCCTTGACTAACCACCATTCATTTAGCAACCATTGAAAGTTACAACAACACTGATAAAAGGGACTTATGGCCAGCCTCATACATTGCAGTATCCCCATGATCACTTGATCAAACTTTGGGAACTTGGTACATATAATATATGTAACTGGCATGTATTTATGACCATTGCAGTGTTCCAGGTCATGTGATAACCATTTCCTATTTTCCTAGCAAGGTTCTGACAAGCAAAATGAATAGAGGAAGTTGGATTCATTTAATGATCATATGACTCACTTAACAAGTGCAGAAATTTGCTTGGTAGAATTGTTATAAAATTGAGTGTGACTCACCTAATTACCTTGCATAGTAACAGAAATTTTAGACCCAATTGTAGTCATAAGTTGAGTAGTACCTATACTGAATTTGCAGTCATGAAGTTTGTTGTTGCAGTTTTGAATCAGTTTCAAGATGGCAACTATGATTGTCAACTCAAACCAACATTTTTTTCATTAATATGTTAATATGTTTTCATTATTATGACACAGTACCTGTCTAAAGGTCCACAAAGAAATATAATGTTTTGTCCTTAAAGGATATTAGTTAAATCTGATTCAGTTTTTTGGCTTTCAAAACCTCATCCTGCTATTCTTCAAAACTCAACACTGGAGGTTAAGAAGAGGTTGGACAACCATTTGTCTGAAGTGGTATAGAGTTTCTTGGTTGAGTAAGGAGTTGGACTAGAAGACCTCCAAAATCCTTTCCAACTCTGTTATTCTTTCCCTATTAATTTCTGCCTTTTTACTTCCCCAAAATATCTCTAGTTTCATAGCCACACTATTTGTCAAATGATTCCACTCCCAGTATTTTCTTTTCTACCATCACTGCTTCAGACAGGAAAGCAGTGCAGAGAGTGGTGAAAATGGCGGAAAAGATCATTGGCAGTTTCCTCCCTCCCATCCAGGACATAGCACAGAAGCGTGCTTGAGCAGGGTCCATAAGATTATCTGGGACACTACACATCCTCTTCACAACCTGTTTTCCTTGTTACCTTCTGGGAGGAGGCTTTGTGGTATCCATAGCAGAACATCCAGATTCAGCCATAGTTTCATTCCATACAGCATTAACCTTGTGAACTTTCAAGCTTCCTCCTTCCGTTATATATTCAAGATGGACAGTATTTAATATTTATTTGCTACATATATGTAGGGATGTGGGTCTATGCATATATTGTTCATAGTATGTTTAGGTGTGCATCATGTATGTGTTTCACTTTGAGAGCGGGCAACTAAATTTCATTTTTGATGTGTGCTGTTGTGCCCACAGTAAAAAAATGACAATAAAGGTTATCTTATCTTATCTTATTTATTTATTTATTTATTTATTTTTAAAATTTATAAGCCACCCCACTCCTGGAGGACTCTGGGCAGCTAACAATAAAAACACATAAAACATAACAAAACGAACAGCACAAGAACAGTCATCCAGGGGTCAGATTTTATAAACCCCAGGCCTGCCGGAAAAGCCAGGTCTTAAGCAGCTTACGGAAAACCAACAGGGTGGGAGCAGTCCTAATCTCCGGGGGAAGCTGGTTCCAAGAGGTGGGCACCATCACAGAGAAAGCCCTCCTCTGCGGCCCTTATCTTATCTTATCTTATCTTATCTTATCTTATCTTATCTTATCTTATCTTATCTTATTTTATCTTACCTTCATTGTTACATCACCAATCTTTCCCTTCTTTTGTTTCCTTCCCTACTAAGTTCCAACTGTGCACCCTGTTCTTTTTTCTTAATAGCATTCTTCCCTTAGCCACCCTCTAATTACAGAAGGCATGAGTTTAAATGGATTCCAGAAGATGGCAGAGGACAGGAAGGCCTGGAGGAATGTTGTCCATGGGCTTGCGATGGGTCAGACACGGCTTCACAACTAACAACAACAACAATTACAGAATGATCCTGCTTCTTTCTTTTTCCTTCAAATGCTTGCTGCCTTGGCTTTTTGCCTTCAATCACATTTTTTATTGAACACAATCTAATTGCTGGTCTTCTTTCTCCTGAAACTGCCCTTGAAAAAAATTGCAGGTGATCTTCTCAGTTTCAAATCTAATCATCTCTATTCTGTCCCTATCTGATCCACTAATAGAGAAAATCATTGTCTATTCCTTGGCTCTTTTCATGCTTTAAGATTTCAAGCTGTGATCATCCTTGTTGTTTCTCCTGCTGTCTGTTATATAACATGGTTAATGTTTTTACTGGGAAAAGCTTTTTTTTTTTCCCCTAAACTTTCCCATACGTCAGCAAGATGTTAGGTATGCATAAAGACTAAAGTACTGGGATGAAGCCATTCTGAATCATTCCTTTGAAGATTGCAGTCTACAAAAAGTTCTATGCAGAAACAAATCTTAACAATTTTATTTTTGCAATTATACTATCCCCCTTCAATAGCAGTATGTAGAAATTATGGAATACTACGAAGACAGTCTGTCGAGAATAAAAATTACAAATTATTTTTTATTCATACATTGGATGATAAATGAAACCTTCTTCATGATAAAGCCTTCCTTATAATTTTTGCTAAATGAATCCTAATAACAATTGCACATCTGCATTTCTATGGCAGATTTAATTATAAGAAGTAAGGAAATAGAGGGATGATTTTTATATACAGCTATTATCTGAAGCTTG
The DNA here is from genome assembly GCF_016545835.1 of Crotalus tigris. NCBI lineage: Eukaryota > Metazoa > Chordata > Lepidosauria > Squamata > Viperidae > Crotalus > Crotalus tigris. The sequence goes on along the minus strand of NW_024097304.1, from coordinate 77,522 downwards.
ACTGATCTTCAAGCTACTAAAGGAAGAATTTTATTGTGGTGTATTCAGAGAGAAGCAACAATAGTGATTGGCAATCAGATGAGATGCACTTGTATTAATATGGAGAAATAATATTACACCATGGAAGATTAGCAGGCTTTGTGCTTAGAATTAAGTGTAAGAAACTAAAAATTAAGATGACATGGGGTCATCTTTGACTTTCTGGAAATAGCTGAACACCTTTTGGTGTTCTGCTCTCCTAAGACATATTGTGTGTGTGTGTGTGTGTGTGTGTGTGTGTGTGTGTGTGTGTGTAAACATGCAAATATAAACATAGCTTGAATACAAGCTACTTGAATGTATACACATATATGAACATATGTATACATCCAAGTGGTTTGCATTCAAGCTACGTTTATATGCTTTCTTAAAATCAGTTGATTTAAAAACCTGTTCCAGATTTAAGAGTAAGTAGTGCTCTCTAGAGGAAAACTATTTTATATATCATGGACCATCACTACCCAATTCTCCAGCATTCTCCATCATCATTTTTTTTTTTTTTTTTTTTTTTTATTAAAAGTTTTATAAATTTTACAAAAAAAAACAAGAACAATACAGAACAAAAAACAACATATACAAAAGAAAAAAAAATTAAACAATACATATAAAAAAAACCCCCACCCCACACCCCTCCCAAAAACCCTCCCTTCCCCCCCCCTGAGCTTCCCAGAGCAGAATATAGGCTTAAGAAATAATAATAATAAAAAAAAAAAATAAAAATAAAAATTAAATTAAAAACTTTATATTTATATATATAAAAAAGATATCTATAATATATATAAAAATAAAACTTATGAAAAAGCTATATAATATTTTTGTATACCCAATCTAAATTGTATAAATTTTATCCATTTGTCCCAGATAGCAAAAAACTTCTCTTGCGTTTGTTGCTTTAAGAAAGCCGAAATCTTTGCCATTTCTGCCAGATAAGCTACTTTAAAAAACCATTCCTGCAATGTAGGCAAAGATTCCTTCTTCCAATATTGTCCAACTAACAGCCTCGCGGCTGTGATCAAGTTTAACATCAATACAACCTCCTTTGTATCACAATCTGTAACAATACCTAACAAAAATAATTGCGGAGTAAATTTTACCCTCCTTCTAAAAATTCTCTGGATATTCCACCATATTTTGATCCAAAATGCTTTTATCTCTCTACATGACCACCAAATATGATAATAGGAAGCCTCCTTATAACCACATCTCCAACATTTAGGTTGCACGTCAGGGTACATGTAAGACATTTTTTGTGGATCAAGGTGCCATCTATAAAACATTTTATAAAAATTCTCCCTGAGATTCTGTGCTTGAGTAAATTTGACATTTCTCACCCAAATAGTTTCCCAGGTGTCCAATGAAACTGGCTCACCAAAGTTCTGCGCCCATCTAATCATACAATCTTTAATTAGTTCCGTTTCTGAGTCCAATTCAACTAAAACCCCATAAATTCTCTTAATGTGGGTTTGTCTTTGATCCTTCAGTTGCTTAATAAGATTTTCATCTTCTCTAAGAAAACCCACCTTACAATCCATCTTCCATCTATCTAGTAGTTGCCTATATTGGAACCAAGAATAAGTAAAATTTTCTTGTGCTAATTCTTCCCGTGATTTTAATTGCCAGTTTTGTCCATCCCATTTAAGTAACTGTCTGTAAGACACCATATCCATTTTAACCCCTCTTTTTATTCCTTCTATCGCATGCCAAGGTATAGCCCCTAATGGTACTTTAAAATCACTTTTATAATATTTTCTCCAAATCCTAAGTAAAGAAATTCTTAAAATATGAGATTTAAAAGCCCAATCTATTTTTTTATTAAATATTAAATAGGCATGCCACCCATAAAGTAAATCCCATCCCTCTAGATAAAGTATCTCAGAATTTGTCAAATTTACCCAGTCACTAATTAATGTTAAAACCACCGAATCATAATATAATTTCAAATTTGGTACCTTGAGTCCGCCCCTCTCACGGAAGTCTTGCATAATTTTGAACTTAACCCTTGGTTTTTTCCCTGCCCAAATAAATTTATTGAGACCCTTCTGCCACTCATTTAAATTAATCTCATTTTTCAAAATTGGTAACATTTGAAACAAAAAAAGAAACTTGGGTAGAATATTCATTTTTATCACTGCAATTCTTCCCATTAGGGATAATTGCAGCTTTTCCCAATTCTTCAAGTCTTTCTGTACCCCGACCCACAACCTTTCATAATTATTTTTAAATAGTTTTGCATTAGAAACAGACAGCATCACCCCCAAATATTTGACCTTATTAACAATCTCAAAACCCGTCGAGTTAACCAAAATCTGCTTCTCCTGACTCAACAAATTTTTAGGTAAAATTTTAGTCTTATTTACATTAATCTTAAAACCCGAGACCAAACCATAATGGTGAATCAACTGTAATAAGTTTACTACAGAATAATCAGGTTGCGACAAAGTAACAACCAAGTCATCCGCAAAAGCTCTCAACTTATATTCTTTTTTATTAACATATATTCCTTTAATTTCCTGAGACTCTCGAATTTTAATCAATAATATTTCCAATGTTAAAACAAACAACAATGGCGATAAAGGACACCCCTGTCTAGTACCTTTCTCTATTGTGAAAACCTCCGACAAACCTCCATTAACAATAAGTTGTGCTGTTTGTTTTTGATATATTACCTTAAGGGCTTGTAATATGTTTTCACCAAAATTCATTTCTTCCATTACTCTTAGCATAAAATGCCAATTCAGTTGGTCAAATGCTTTTTCAGCATCTAAACATATGAGCCCTGCAGGAACTTGGTTGTTCTTATCTAAGTATTCTAATAAGTTAATAATTTGTCTAACATTGTTTTTCATATACCTTCCTGTTATAAACCCTGATTGATCTTTATGCACAAGATGATGCACCACCCTCATAAGCCTATTTACCAAAATTTTTACAAATATCTTATAATCCACGTTTAAAAGAGATATAGGCCTATAGTTTTTTGGTAAAGTAAGATCTTGATCCTCCTTTGGAATCAATGATATAAAAGCACTACGCCATGAAGGAGGAATCTCTAAACCCTGTAAGATACCATTAAAAAGATCATTTAATGGTTGAATCATCTCCTCCATTAAAGCTTTATAATAAACAGCTGTTAACCCATCCGTACCCGGTGCTTTCCCTAATTTCAATTGTTGAATTGCTGAGGCGATTTCCTCCTTAGTAATTAAACCATTAATTTCATATTTCTGATCCTCAGTCAGTTTAGGAAAACTTGCCTCAGCTAAATATTTATTTATATCTAACAGTTGTACATTAGTAGATTTGTATAGGTTTTGATAATAATCCAAAAAAGATTTTTTAATTAATTCCTTCTGAGAAACTAGTTTACCCTTATAATTTATTTTCTCTATTATTCTCAGTCTCTGTTTCTTTCTTAATTGATAAGCCAACCATCTCCCAGGCTTATTAGCATTACAAAATGTATTTTGTTTCATAAATAATAAATTGGTTGCAGCTTGATCTGCTATCAACATATTAAATTGTGACCTTAATAACTTTACAGATTCTTTAGTACTTTCATCAGAAGGATTTAGAATCAAAGCCCTTTCTTTTAGTTTAATTTCATCTTCAAGTTCTCTACGTTTCTGAGTCTGATTTCGTTTATAAAAATTATTCATTTTTATCAAAACACCGCGCATAAATGCTTTACCTGCATCCCATACCATTGACATTGAAGTCCCCTTATACATATTCAAAGCAAAATAGTCCTTTAAACACTCCTTTAGTTTTTGAACCTTCTTCTCTTGTCTAAACAAATTTTCATTAACTCTCCAGGATCTTCTTTACTCTTTCTCTTGAATCAACTCCATCCAAACTGGACTATGATCCGTCAGTGATCTAGGAAAAATCTTTACATTCTTTACTTTATTATACAAATCCGTGGTAATCAAGAAAAAGTCAATTCTTGAAAAAGATTGGGGTCTGTCAGAAAAAAAAGTAAAGTCTCTCTCCTCTTGATTACGTTCCCGCCAATAGTCCCTTAATTCCCAGTCTTCTTTCATATCAAAAAAGGCTTTAGGTCGCCTTGCTTGTTTAAGAAAAGGAGAGGAACCTTTCTTATCCCTTTGTGTATCTAAGACACCATTCCAATCACCCATTAATACCACCGATATATAATCAAGCAAAGTTATTTTTTGGTGTAACTGTTTATAAAATTGTTCCTGTTGTTGATTTGGAGCATAAAGTCCAACTATAAGTACTTTCTTACCATAAATACCAAGTTCAATCATCACATATCTCCCCTGGGGATCTGATTCTACCAGACAAGCTGGCAGGTTTGGTTTGACATATATAACAACTCCCCCTTTCTTCCCAGGTGCAGGAGATATAAAATGAGATCCCAAACGAGCATTAACTAAATATTTCTGATCTTTAAGTAGAATATGAGTTTCCTGTAAAAAAATAACATCATTGGTATGTTGCTTCAAATAATAAAAGATTTTTTTCCGTTTCTGAGGAGAATTCAATCCATTAACATTCCAGGTCAAAAACTTTGCCATCTCCCTTGGCAAGCAGCCTGGAGAAGACACCATCAAACTCTGACAGAGCTGCGTGTGTTGCATAACTCTTGGGTCTTGCTCCTCCCACCGGCGGTGATGCACTTCCAGGAGAATTCTCTTTGGGCTCTTTTTTACGTTGCTCTTTCTCTTTACGCTTATAAGCTCCATCATCATTATGGCAGCTGCAAATATTAATTTACCATGGGTAGTGCTCACAGTCTCTAATTACTGCCCTTTAATTATTAAAGGAATCACCCATTTATCAAAGAAATAATCAATTATACTGCTGCAGGGAAGCTGCAATGTAATGTGAGCAAGGAGCAAACAGAACAGGCTCATAATGGAAAGTAAACAGTAACTTTATTCTTCTTGCTAGGAAGTGTTAATATCTAGCACTCCTTTATACATTATGCATTATGGGCATGCATCATTAAAAAAAAATCAGCAAAAAAGAAAAGTCCATGTAATCATGTGAAACAAGATTTGAGCTCATCTTACCATTTGGTTGACTTAGGTTCCTGCTTTTGCAGCTGATGGTGGGGAATAGCAGAACTTTCCTCGGCCGTTCCTATCTCTTTGAACTTTTCCTCCGGCTCCAGTTCTTTCTTATTAATCTGAGCACATGAGTGACCCTGACCAATGAGCAAACAAGGAGGAAGCAGTTCAAGCTACGCATTCCAGCAATTTCATTAATGCCCAGTTTCATTAATATCTTTGTGACTCATGTTAGCACCATCAATGCAGCTGAAGCAGGGCATGAATAAGTGTCAGGTAGATCAGCGAGTGACCGAGTGATGGCAACTTTGTGAAGGGCTGATTGCTGATGTCCCATGGCCATCAGCAATCTGAATCTCTTAAACCTAACTTGCTGACCTTAATATGTGTTGACACTAGTTGTTGAAATAAGGTGTAATTGTTCCTCAGGTCAACTTCTGGATCCAGAATGGTACAATAGCAAGGAATTTCTGTGTCATTTTCATTTTGGGCAGCTGGTTTGGTGTATATGTTAGAAAGCTATAAATTAGAGTGAGTAAGTGGCAGGGAGGGAAAAGAAAAAGTCATTTTTGTTCCATCATTTTAAAGTAGCCTCCAGAGTCAATTGCCCTTCCATCTGCCTGCCACACCAGTTTCCTTTGGGGATTTGCTTCTTTACTGAAGAAAATAGGAAAAGAGAAAGAAATAACATATTCAGTTTGCTGGGACAACTTCAGATACTTCAGAAATAAAGAATCTATAGTGTGTTGGTGTCATAGTTCCAATAGATGAGACCAGTAAAAGCAGAACTCCAAAGCTAGGGGTTTCCTTAAAGAACATGTTTATTAGCTACAAAGTATCAGTACAGTGAAAAGTGAAATCAAGTCTGGAGTTCCCTCCAAAGCATTACAATGTTACAAAGTTGTACTTCTCATCCCAGCACTATGTAATCAACTACATTCCCCAATAGAATACTTTGGCGGGCTTTCTAACGGAAGGCTCAGCCTGCCAAATTACCAGGCAGCGATGACCTTGGTTCCCACAGGATAAAATATTGTTTAGGCTAATATTAAAATCAACCATCCTCCCTTGCAGTCCTGTGGCAATCGAAAATGAAACAAAATGGCTTCGGCCAGAATTGTTGCAATGTTGATAGTTAGCTCATTTTCTTATTTATCAAGATTCTAAGTAGGCAAGCCATCTTGATACTAAAAGATGTCAGGTTCATTAATTCTTCTTTTACTCTAAAAATTAACTTTAGGTGCTTCACCCAAATACTCCAACTCCTGTCCTCATTTTATTCTATTTAAACCAACAATCTCCAACATCTACTTGGCTGCTAAATGCAGGTAGTCCTTGACTTACGACCACAACTGAGCCCAAAATTTTTGTTGCTAAGCAAGACATTTGTTAAATGAATTTTGCCCCTTTTTAAGACCGTCCTTGTCCTAGTTATTAAGTGAATCCCTGCAGTTATTAAACTAGTAACACAACTGTTGAGTGAATCTGGCTTTCCCATTGACTTTGCTTGTCAGAAGATTGCAAAAGGTGATCACATAACCCTGGGACACTGTCCTCATCATAAATATGAGCCACTTGCCAAGCATTTGAATTTTAATCACATGACCATGGGGATGATGCAAAGGTCGTAAGTGGGAAAAAATGGTCATAAGTCACTTTTTTGAGTGCTGTTGTAACTTCAAACAGTTACTAAACCAACTTTTGTAAGTCAAGGACTACTTGTAGTTTAAATGGAACAGGAAAACCATGCACAAAAGGAGAGAAGCTATTTTGCCCACTTGCCCATCCCCTTTAAAAAAAACCCAGGAAGATTATACTCAACTAGAAAGTGATCAGCGACATCTTGTCTAAGGGGAGAGACTGGAGCAGACAGATAGTTAATAACGTGAATAAGGCTGGTTTAACATTTGAAAATGGTGAATGATGTACATTTGCTTAGAGTATTGTGGCCTGGGTAAAAACAGATTAAAACAATAATAGGTCATGTTGCCTAACTAACTTGAGAATTTCATTAGTTAAAGCAGGCATGTCAAACTGCTGGCCCACAGGCCGGATGTATCACACCGAAACCATGCCCACCCCATTGCTGGCAATGGGGAAACAGTCACAATACATTGCACGACGTCACATGATGTCACAAGTTTGACATGCCTGAGTTAAGGCATCCTTAAATCTTAACTGCAATATGACTAAATGACAAGAAGCTGCTGTTGATCCAGCAGGCTCTCTGTTGTTGTCTCAGCTTTTCTTTCCTTTTTCTTTTGTGCTTTACTTTCTCACCCTGGACTGATACCAGTGAACTGATACCAGTGGAAAAGGATATTTACAATTATTATTATTATTATTATTATTATTATTATTATTATTATTATTATTATGTTGGAAGGGACCTTGGAAGTCATCTAGTCCAATCCCCTGCTCACGTAGGAAACCCCTATACCATTTCAGACAAATGGCTGTCCAGTCTCGTCTTAAAAACTTCCCACGTTGGAGCATTCACAGCTTCTGGAGGCAGGTTGTTCCACTAATTGTTCTAATTTCTCCTTAGTTCTAGGTTGCTTCTCTCTTTGGTTAGTTTCCACCCTTTGCTTCTTGTCCTACCTTCAGGTGCTTTGGAGAATAGCTTGACTCCCTCTTCTTTGTGGCAACCCCTGAGATATTGGAACACTGCTATAATGTCCCCCCTCGTCCTTCTCTTCATTAAACTAGACATACCCAATTCCAGCAGCCTTTCCTTATATGCTTTAGCCTCCAGTCCCCTGATCATCTTCGTTGCTCTTCTCTGTACTCTTTCTAGAGTCTCAACATCTTTTTTACATCCTGGTGACCAAAACTGGATGCAGTATTCTAAGTGTGGCCTTATCAAGGCATTGTAAAGTGGTATTAACACTCTACGTGATCTTGATTCTATCCCTCTGTTAATGCAGCCTAGTACTGTGTTGGCTTTTTGGGCAGCTGCAGCACACTGCTGGCTCATATTTAAGTGATTGTCAACTAGGACTCTGAGATCCCTCTCACAGTTACTACTATTGAGCAAGGTACCACCTATACTGTACTGAGGTATAACAGGTTCTCTTAACTCATTGCATAGTCTCATGTCCTTTTTATAGTGTACAATTGATCTCTTGGCATCTCAAGATTGGAAAGATATGAATGCCAGAGGAATGAGGGTCCAGTTAGCTCCTTAACTTACAGTGAAGCCTAACTTGAGTTGTTTCCTCATCCACAGTGAAACATAAGCCTTGCTGCCTACATATCTTTTTTTTTGGGGGGGGGGGGGGCAAGTGGGTTTCCTTGAGAGGTGATGGGAAATAACTTCCCTGAAAACAACAACAAAGACACTTGATAACTAGGAATTTTGTGGGGAGCCATAGAGTACAGTACTGCAAAGAGGATGATAAATGAAGGCAAATATAAGATGATATGTTTCAACAGAATTGATTTTAAGCATCCATGATGCTCAAAGTAATTGCACTCATTGAGCAAAAAAAAAAAAGTTAATTTTAATTTTAAAATATTGTCTGGCTGGGGCCTGCCTTCCATAATGACCTACAAATAGCACATTATGTTGCACACCAAACTTATTCTGGGTCTGGCAGCAAAAGCTGCCCCTCTCCAGCACACAGTTGTGTTAGGCTCTACAGGAAAGATTCAGGTGTTATTATCAATATGTTAATGGTTTATTCTGTGACAATAATTCACTTAAATAGAAAATGTGGACTCAACATTGATTTAAAAAAGCTTGCAAATATTGGTACAAATACCCAATACTTTTACAGATTTTTCACACAGACAATATTATTTAGTTCATGTACATCCTGTCAGTTTAATAATTGCCACATTTTTGCTAAAAAAATTCATATTAGATTTGTCAGATAATTTCCAGTATTTAGCATAAATGAATCTAATAGCAATTATCATCAAACAAGCCAATTCTCTCTGATCTTTTCTTATCAAATAATTCACACAGGCTAAAACAAAGAGGACTGGGTCAAATGTAATAACATGATCTAATACATTATCTGTTACATTTCTCAATGGACACGAATTGGACATGGTTGGAGCAACCCTGACTTTGGAACTTTTCAATCTACTGAATTTATATCATTATTTGGTATTTTTGCTTGTATTTATAAATAATAAAATTGTCTCCCATACTCATAAATACTCTCAGATTTGCCTTGGAAGACCATCCATTTATATTCCACTGGAACGTCATCATCTGGGTGATTATATTATCATCTTACAGTATTTAAAAGTTCATTTGCTCTATTTGCTGTACTTCCTTTTTGCAGAGCATTGATATCACATGAGAAAGTATTAGAGAAGGGATTTTTGGAGAGGGCAAAAGAATATGTGTTTTATGAATGCTAGCTTTTCTGAAATTATTCTACCAACAAGAAATCATTCCTGCATAATTACAGAAATAAGGTGATTAAATTTCGTAGATTAGTTGACTTTTCCCAAAACCTGAAGCCCACTTCTGCCCAGGCCTCTTTACAACCCAGAGTGGAATATGTGAAACCCTTGGAATTGCTTGTAATGGTGAGATCTGGGTTCAGAATCATAATACTGTTAGTGCACACTGACATCTGCAGGCTGGTGGCCAGGCTGCAGGCCGAATCTTGCTAAATGAATCTGCTTGCTCTTCCAGAAGTGCTCTATCAGATGCTCCAGAACTTACAAAATTGCTAACATCATCTAAACCCCCCAAAGACTCCAGAAAGACAGATAAGGGTGAGCAAGACCAAGTTTCTCTAACAAAGAAGTTCTGAAATGCAAATGCAGTTGGTGAAAACAAGAGCCTGAGATACTATTACTTTATTTTCTTATTGATTTTACTCTAGGAATGATAATCTGAAAGCCATCAGTGTAACTACAGTATTTACAAATGATCAATTTTTGTTCACCTTCTCATTAGGCCTTTCTTTGTTCTTCTTTGTGTTTCCAAATGTTTCTGATTTCCCCCCTCCCCAAAAAAATCTATGACTGAAGAAAAACTATTTAGGCCAAATGGTCGATATAAATCTAAAATAAATATTAATTTTCAGATTTTTCATATATAATGACTACAAAAGAGAGCATATCTTTTTAAGTTCTCTGTTTTTCAATTAACCTTCTCTTCCACAAAATAGATATCCATCTCTTAGAAGTAAACAACTATATGGTTAAAAATAAATGGAAAAATGTGTGCAAAAAATATAGTGCTTCATTCCTCCACAGTACATTACATTTTTTATTATAGTGCAAAGAATATATCTTAGGGAAATAACAAAGAAATTTAAATATTTTAAAGTACCAAATACAAATAGGGAGTTCAAAAACAATCTTTTAATTTCCAAATTATTATATGGGATATTTTCTCCTTTCTTGAAGATACATATTTCAATAGTCCCCCAAATTTTCTTTTTCCTTTGGAAAGCAACTCTAATGAATGGATTTTGTATTTCTATTTCATTATTTCCTTTATTTCAAATTAAACATCCTTTATTAAATATTCCAGTTAAATTAAACAACCCATTTATCATGCGAAATTATTATAAAATATAATAATCAAAACTGCACTAAAATTATAAATATAAATTACAAAGTTAATCATATAGATAAGGTGAGACATCACACACAGCAGAAGCTCTGATCAGAAAGAAAGGTTTAGTCAAGGTTTTCAATTGCCTGGTAGCGTAAGAAAGGAGCAGACATGTGTGCATTCACTCCATTCTAATTGTGAATCTCTATCAAACTAAATCCCCACTGAAATCTTCCCAACTTCATGCTGCTAATGATAACATTTTGACTAATTTTAATAATTCTCTACATACATTATCAGATAGATGTTAGATAGATAGATAGATAGATAGATAGATAGATAGATAGATAGATAGATAGATAGATAGATGCATGGATGGAGATGATAGAGTTGATAGATAGAGTTGATAGACAGAATTGATAGAGATATAAATATAGATGATAGATAGATAGATAGATAGATAGATAGATAGATAGATAGATAGACAGATAGATGATAGTTTTTCAGCAGTTTTTGTTGTTAAGAAATTCAGTAGCTTCAAGGAAAGTCTGACTACCTCCCTACCAAATTTATGTTTTATTTAAACATGTATTTGGTGTATACTTGTCAATTGAGTATTTTTCTATTGTTGCACCCTTATATGATGACAAAAAATCACATTTCTATTTCTGACTCAGTTTTTAGCAGTTATGAATGAAAGATAATACATTAGAAAAAGACTGGGGCCATGCAAATTTGGCAATTGTTTCTGAGTCTCTGGAAATGTGCTTTAGGGCTGTGGGATGCTGAAGTCATTACACTGAACATATAATAGACGTGACTAAACTAGACTATTATCAACTTATAGGGCTCTAATCTAAGGTTATTAAACCAAACTGGAAGGGACATTCATTTCCATGAATTAATATATCATATTATAGTGAATTATACCTTCCTATTATACTCTAATGGCTGCTTTCCATTTTCTCCTTTCTGAAATGCTTTAATAGTGAAGTAAGGGTTAATTTTTATATGAATGGAAGGGGGAGGCTGCTATAAATCAAATCAGAATAGTATCAGGTAATTTTTCCTGTCTTCTGAAGTCCACTATATTGAGAGCAAACTAAATTATTGCAATATGGTTCATAACATAGTTAAAATAGTCCCATCCATGCCCAAAAAGGAGGAATCAGCCTGCTTGACAAGACAGATATAAATGCATTTTACAAAAAGAACAATATTCTACAGAAGTACAAAATATTTTTGGAAGGAAAAGAGGAAAGGAAACTTAACATGCTCAGTGAAGCTTTAATGTCAGATAATACTTACAAAAATAAATAAAGGAAGTGGAGGAAATGAAGAGGATAAAAAGGAAAGGCATATCTTGAAAAATCTTGAAATTTGAAGGAATCTGAATGGAGCATCCATATGGCAACATTTTATTAAAGGCATCCCCTTTAATACCTTATCACAATGGTACATGTTGAGGTTACTCCCCATTTTATCCCCATAGCCACCCTGGCCATAAACTTACTAATGAACTCCATATCAAATGGAAAGCCAGATCAACACTTTAGACATGAGGCTATAATGACTTAAAGTTTAGGCCACTATAGCATCATCTCTAAAGTGTTGATCTGGCTTCTTATTCCTGGAGTTTATTAGTGAGTTTCACTTTTCAGGACATCCAGATAGCAAACTGAGGAGTCCTTAGCGCTCTCTGAGCTTGGTTGTTTCCTTGCAGATGTTTCCTTAGAACCTAGAACTAAGGAGAAACTTCCTGACAGTTAGAACAATTAATCATGGAACAACCTGCCTCCAGAAGCGGTGAATGCTCCAACACAGGAAGTTTTAAAGAAAAGACTGGATGGCCATTTGTCCAAAATGGTGTAGGTTTTCCTGCCTGAGCAGGGGGTTGGACTCGATGACCTCCAAGGTCCCTTCCAACATGACGATGATGATGATGATGATTACTATTACTACTACTATTAGTACTACTACTACTACTATTACTACTACTACTACTACTACTACCACCACCACCAAACTAGGTAACATTATCAGTCCATGTCTGCAAGAAAATATCCAATCTCAGAGAGCACTTATAGATAGCAAACTGTTAAAATTCTTTCCTAATCAGGATCCTTATCTTTCCTTCCTCTGGCTAGTAGAAGTAGGAAGAAATAATCTTCTCAGATAAGGTTATGCTTATACCACAGTTAGGCTGTGGTTCCTTTCCAGTAATTTACTTGTATAATAGCCTAACTGGGGATCCTTTAGAATACCCATCACTTGAAATGTTTAAATTACAGTTGACAAAAGATTGGAAGAACATCCTGGAAGGGGGAAAAAAACCCATAAATTGTCAAGAAGTCAGATAAAAAGGCCTATTAGAGCTCCTTTCCCTGACACTGTTATTATGGAGTGGCAGAACTATTCTTCTAACATAAAGTGTTGCAGATCTTTCTCAAAGGATAAAGTCATATTAGCTTGAAACAATTTGGCCTTCTTCTATATTTCACAGAAAAGTAGTTAACTGGAGATAAATCAAATTGCCAACATTTGCCCACTTCAAGTCATTCTTGCTATTCTCAAATATAAAAAAATACTGCTCACCACATTCATTTTACCAGCCCACCTCCCTCACAATTATAACTGCATCAGGAGGAGGAGGAGGAGGAGGAGGAGGAGGAGGAGGAAGAGGAGGAGGGGGAGGAGGAAGACGAGGACAAGGAGGAGGAGGAGGAGGAGGAGGAGGAGGAGGAGGAGGAGGAGGAGGAGGAGGAGGAGGAGGAGGAGAATGGGCTTGCTGCAGATCACATTTGGGTCACTAAATGTCTATGAAGATTTGAAAAGCACCTTTGGGTTTTGGGTCACTATTTCTTTCCTGGTCTGTCCCTTTTGCAGTAAAAGGGACAGGCCAGGAAATAAGTAAATAAACTTTCATTCACAGAAAGCAATTAAACTTTCATAGCTTTCCTCTGATGCTAAGGGAACTATCTCTATGCATGGCAACCTTCTTATATGATGAACAACTCTCGTTGAGTATTGTATTTGTCTATATTTAATTTCATTCTGCTATGTTCATTTTTAGTTATTTCTCTAACATATTCTCAGATACTTCCCATGAGTCTCTCATTATTAGGTAGATGAAATATATGCTGCTAATGTAAAGCCAGTCAGATTCATCAGCAGTTGAAGCTGCTCATGCATATTTATAAATGAGGTCACTTAAAACCCTTGTGCCCTACTTCCTTCATGTTCCTTCCCATTGTTTCACAGTGTCTTGTAGTGGTGTCTTCCAGACTCTGCCTTGTTGCTTCATTGGTTTCTATCTGCATCAATTAAGCTTAAAGACTGTGAGGATTCATTCTTTACCTCTATTCTGAATGTGTGCCCAAGGAAGGCATCAAACATCTAGAAACATCTTCAACAGGGAAACTCCGGAACCTACTCTGTAGCTAAAACTTTGCTTGACAGCCTTTATGTCACATTGCTCCATCTCTTTGTCCTTTCTGCCTGGCTGAATTCTATCTTCTGGAAGGTTTCTCTCTACAGGTTCCCTTTGCTTGTGCTTCCTTTGTCTGACCAAGAATTCTTCATCTTCTTTGATGAGCTGGAGGGCAGACAGGTTAGCCTCAAGCAGCTTGTATAATTCTTACTGTATTCAGGAAGGAAGAAGAAGAAAAAAGGGTATTTCCCCCACAGATAACAAGAGCAGTGTTCTCAAGGAACAAGGAGCAAAAAAAAAAAAGTCTTGTCTTCTCCTGCCACAATCCTGCTTGCTGTCCCAGTTTACTAGCTGAAGAATTTTGTTATTTAGGGTTAGAAAAGTCTGTCCATCTCAAACTCTTTTTTCCACTAGGTTCTCCTGCCGTAAAATCCTGCTTTTTGTATTTCTGAGTTTATTTCAATATGCTTTTTGAAAGACAAGATACATGGTCAATTATAGCCACTTTAGTTGCTTTAAAAATCAAGAACCCTAGCACTGGATGGTTATTTGTTCCCGATATTCCTCCTGCCTCTACAGCCTCAAGGAAGCTTTCATTTAGTATGATATCAAGGATCGTCATGGGTTTTACTCTGCAGTATACAATTATTCCTTTGCCATTTTCTTCCATGGTCTGAGAACTGAGAAATTATCGGAGTCCCCAAATTCCTCATCACAAGATCCTGGTGATATGATACAGCCATTTTTATAGCAGAATCATCTCTTATCCACTGTAGATAACCACACACACACACACAAAAAGATCTTAGAGAAAGAATGTGACAATTAGCAAAACATTTCTTCTGCCAGCAAAGATGGTATAACATTAAGGAAAAAAAATTAAACTGGCTGTACATTCTAAGCTGTCCCTCTTTTCCCTCTTAGTTACAAGACCCAGAACAAATTTCATGTAGCCAGTCCTGTGCTTCAGTAAAGGCACACAGATACAACATAAAGGGAAGGAAGAAATGTACACATATGCTTGATTCAACATGTGATTTTGTTCATAAAGAAATTACAGATGCTTCCTATAGTCACTACTCATAAAGGGGCTTGTCAGATCAAGCTCACGAATGATGTAAAACAATCCAGCCAAAGTTCAGTTCTTTGCATATGCTGTGTAGACAGAATCTTGCCAAATTAAACCTACACAACAGTAACCTAATGAATATAACTTGGGAGTTTCTAGGGAGTGCCTATCCTAAGCCTCTTTCTCTGATCCAACTCTGGAATGCAGGATCTCTTGTCTCAATTTCCTTCTTTGAATGTGTTCTCTCTTCCTGGGAACCTACTGTATTACTGCAATCTACTACAGAGATAGAAAGAATTCCAGAAGTGTTGCTGGCAATGCTTCTCTTGCTTCTCTGTTCCTGTGCATATAGCAAAAAGTGGGGCATAAAAAAATTCAGTCATCAATAGATTTTATTTATTTATGACATATCTATACTGCTCATCTCACCTTTGTGACTTTGAGTGTTTTACAAATTAAAATAACACAAAGTTTAAAAACAAAATGAAAACATTTTATTAAAAAAGTTTTAAAAGGTGGAGAGAGCACCCTAAGGCCACCAATCACCCCCAGGTTTGCATTCCACTCTTGGACTCCCATGCCAGTTGGCAAAGCCAGGTCTTGATGTCTTCCAGAAAGCCAGAAGAGTTGAGTCGTATCTCACCTCTGGGAGCAACAAATAGTACAGGGTGGGGGCAATGGCAGAGAATGTGCTCTATCTCCCTGCCAGTTGAAATATGTGAGATTTTGCATCCAATGTACACTCCAAAAGGCATAGAATTGGATGTATGGGTCAGCTGAAAATTGAGCTAAGTTGCTAGGTAGGCACTCCATTCATGTTCT
Organism: Crotalus tigris; assembly: GCF_016545835.1. Classification (NCBI taxonomy): domain Eukaryota; kingdom Metazoa; phylum Chordata; class Lepidosauria; order Squamata; family Viperidae; genus Crotalus; species Crotalus tigris. The sequence continues at coordinate 61,602 of NW_024097304.1, read as the reverse complement.
ATGGCTAAAAAGAAAAATACCACACTTTATTGTGTATCACTATTTTCCCCAATAATACCTAATTCACAGTTTTTTCCTTCATGTATAAAGTTTTGCTCGTAATTATTTCTAATATTTTCCCCTAACCAATTTTTTCCCAATACATGCTTTTTATTTGCATTTTTTAACTTCAGACACTGAGAAGTGTGGCTCATTTTGATGGATCATGCCATTTCAGTGGAAGAGAAATCCATAACAAACTTCTCTCATATATGAAGCTACAACAAAGAAATAGAGAATATTTTTTTCTGACACACATTTTAAGCAAAGAGGCTATAATTCATACAGAATATCTGTTTTCATAAGAGATTCATTAGGACAGGGGTCCCCAACCTGTGGGCTGTGACCATTTACTGGGCTGTGGCCTATTGGCCACCTGGCCACATGAATGGCTGGCTGGTGTGTGCGCATGTGCAGGCATTCATGTGCCCACTCACGTGAGCATCTCCGCAACTGTCATGGGCCTTTGTAGCCCCACTCGCGCGGGCATTGCCACGAGCATCATGGGAGTTTGTGTCCCCATGGGCAAGGGCTCACGTCCCTACATGCTCGAGTGCTCATGGTGCCTCTTGTATGAGCAATGGGTGTTCGCGTTTGTTCACATGCATTCATCTCCCCATAAAACTATCCCTTCTTTTCCCCCTCCTCCCATGCCAGGCTGCCAATCCTGAAAGGTTGGGGAACTCTGCATTAGGAGACAAAGGTTTCTGTTCCATTCTTCCTGTGGTTAGGAAAAACAATCTCCACATTAGTTCTTCCAGTGCTGGTCTATTAATTATTTAGATCAATGGCATCTCTATATATAAAAAGCCAGAAGGCATATAAAAATGGCAAAAAGTAGAGATAGTCCTTGAATGCTAATAAAACATTTAATTCTAAAACTAATGTTTTTCACATTCTTACTACCATCACCACCTCTCACGCACATTCACATACAAATAGATTCAGAGAGAAATATATTTCTTTAGACATCCAAAACACTCCATTCCAATAATTTTATGTAACCCTGTTTCAAATAACTCTATAGCATAGAAGGCATTTTTCTGCATGAAAAATATTGTATTTAGATTGAAAGAAAAAGCATTTTGGAACTTTATCTCCCTTTCCCGGAGACTATGGCAACGTCAGATCTAAATTTAAATTATCCTATGTGGAGTTTTTTTTTTCCCCTGGGATTCCAGATTATGCATGAGATTGAATCATATATTTCTTTTGTCCCTGATCTTGACTGTTTTGAAAAACACAACCATGCTGAGCTTGCAAACTGAAGCCAAAAATTAGGGGAAAGGGGTTTAAGGGAGACAAAGAATAACAGGATAACAGAGTAGGGAAGGACCTTGGAGCAATTCTAGTCCAGCCCCTTGCTCAAGCAGGAGACCCTGTACCATTTCAGACAAATAGTTGTCCAATCTCTTTTTAAAAATCTCCAGTGGTGGCGCACTCACAACTTCTGGAGGCAAGCCTTCAAAGCCTGACAGTGAGGACAATCAGCCAGTGGACAGATTACCCCCAGAAATCATGGGCACCCCATCACTGGAGATCTTTAAGAAAAGACTAGGCAATCACTTGTCTGAGTTGTGTAGGTTCTCCTGCTTAAGTGGGGGGCTGGATTAGAAAACCTCCAAGGTCCCTTCCAGCTCTATTCTATTATTACTTATCATGTTTATAGAGCTTTCCATATTACAATCCAATAAGATAGTTTAGAGTCAATGATAATTAGTGGCCCAAGGTTATCCACCGAGCTTTATGGCTGAATAGAAATTTTAGTAGGGGGGTCTTCCCAGTCTTTGACTAACCTACATTTCGGGCTCTACAAGCCAAAAGACCCAGAGCCGGACTATATTTATTTATTTATTTTATTTATGAGACTTATATACCGCTTTAAGTGCAAGCACTCTCTAAGCGGTGTACACCAGTAAGCAATGTATATGTATATTTACATTGCCCCCAACAATCTGGGTCCTCATTTTACCTACCCTGGAAGGATGGAAGGCTGAGTCAACCTTGAGCCGGTGAAATTTGAACCGCTGACCTGCTGAACACAGTCAGCTAAAGTGGCCTGCAGTACTGCACTCTAACTGCTGTTCCACCTCGGCTCAGGTTATTTGTTATAGTCCCTTACTCTCTCTGAAGCTTGGAATGCCACCACAGAACCACTCTAAAAATAATAGGAAAACCACTAGAGATATGAAGAGTAGTTTTACCCACTGTAAGTACTTTAATTTATTTTTAATTAACATTGAAAATAGGTTAAATCAAAAGTATATTTTGCTCTTGCCTAGAAAAAAATTTTGCATTGCTGCAATAGCCATTATACCATACTCATGGTATACAGTAATGTTTCCATTAAAGATTTCCAAAGTTTTTTTTTTTTTATGGTACCAGAAGGTAAAAGAGATATGTACGTAAAAGAACAAAAAAATATTAAGGGTGGGGCAATTGTTATTAGCCAAAGGGAACAAGGAGAAAGCTAACCCTTCACAAGAGGTTTTCCATTCTAGTCTGACATAGACATAAATATGCATGCGAACACACATCCAGCACATACAGAGGGAATAAATTACATAGGAATAAGCATCGGTTATGCTTTGACCTTGAATTTACATGATGGATTAATTAAACAAATTGGTATAATAGAGTTGCTATGATCTTGTTAACTACTGAGACCCTCTTAAATGCTTGTTTCAGATGGTAGGTTTCGAACTTCAGCTGGACCTTTATCTTGGCATGTGGCACTTCTGAATTACTAAATGAATCATTTTGGGTACAGTTCTAATTAGCTAATCAAGTCAATAATAGCTCTCAAGAATTTATGAATTCAGCACATTGCACAGCCCAACTTTGGCAAAACAAATTATGCCAAGGAGAGGGATGATAAAGAATCTTTGAATGTTGTTTGCAGCAATGCAAGCCACAGCCAATCAAAGTTGGTAATTGAGTGGAAAACCCACATTACTTAAGTCTAGGGTTAGTCTTGTGCATCTGAAGCAAATAGGTTTATATGAAATGCTGTCATTATTTCTCAGTACAGAACAATTAAGGAACCATTTAATGACAAACTAAGAATTGTTAGACCATATTTTCCACTGACCTTTATGTGACTTCATCTGTTTTGTCTAGACCTTAAATAGGTTTTTATAGGTTTCCACTTGCTTTCATTGGAATAATATTTGCTGCTGTCTGAATTCTACTTTTACATAAACCCAGTGTTAAAATAGAAGAAAATGGAATTCTCTCTCCTTTTTTTATCTTATTATGCCAAGAAACCTATACTGAAAGACAGTAACTAACACTGCTGCCTAACAAGATTCATGGCTGATTGGCAAAGTGAAAATGGATTCCTGCCATTTTGACCAACATTCTGAAATACAGTGGTAGCCATGGACAGTGCTATTCTGCAGTAATGCAGCCCAGTGAGGAGGGTTGCTTGTAACATGTTTTGATTGTCTTCTCAAATCTGTGAAACACTAGGACAATGTTGATAGCCATAATGCCTTCTTTTCCATCATCTTCTCTAGTTTACTACCCTTCCAGTCCTACGCAACAGCATGAAGTAGTGTATATCATTATTTCAAATTGGAATTGGAATACAAATGTTTATACCCACAGTGGCTATCTTTCCAAGCAACTTTTATTTAAGTGTTTAATACTAGGAGCAGCAGGAGTCAGATTCAAACCTATAGAGTATTCTTTTTATGTGTTCATCATTATTTAATATATTTGTACATCACTTCACATGCCAAAGCTTTTTTCAGTAAAATAAATTAAAGACCTTCTAAAACAATACATTAAAATAAGGTAGAACAGCATTCCATGAAACATATTTAATATAAAGGTAGGAGAGAGAGAAATATTCGAACTTTCCTACTGGGAAAGTCTGAGTGAACAGGCAAGATTTCAGTAGGCAGATAAAAAAAAAATCTGGGGACAATGCATCCCAAGCTGTGGTTATTATCAGCGCCATTCATTGACTACCAGATGGCATCAGCATTTCTTGGTACATGGAATTGGATGTCCCCTGATGATCTCAGTAACTCAAGAGATCAATAATAATAAAGTTGATTGGACAGACATGCTAGTCCCAAGTTCTTGAAAGTTTGAACCAAAACTTTAATCCTGGCTTAGTAAGCTAATTGGCATTCAAAGCAGTTGCTTGAACGAAGATGTGATATGGAAGTAGAGATTCTCATCTCCAATGATAAAGAAAATTCTAATACTTTTGTAGTAGAACAAGTCTTTAACCATGAAGTTAAACAGGGAAAGATATATGCTCGGCATTACAAGACAAGATAGATAGACCTGCATATTGATTAGAGAACAAACGGAAGTATACAGTATCATCAAGAGAGGAAAAGAATCGAAATGGAAATGAGCTGGTCACATAGCAAGAAGAACTGATGGCAGGTAGACCAAGGCAATCATAGAATGGATCCCACTTGATAAAAAGCATCCATGAAAGAGACCTAAGACAAGATGGATCAAGGACATCAGCAAGTATTGTGGGCCCAATTGGCAAAAGAAAGCTCAGGACCATATTGATTGGAAACATGCAGAAGAGGCCTTCATCCTGCAGTAGATAGACAATGGCTAAAATAATGATGGTGGTGGTGGTGGTGGTGATGACGATTTACATGTATCTCTTTAGTTGTTCTAAACTGTTTACTGTTTCCTTTCAAATATAGAGAGCAAGAGAAAGAGCTAGCAAGAGAGAGATTATTCTACAGGTGTGGTTTCAGATTTAGATTACTTTAGGGAACAGGAAAGTTACATTAATTACCTCTACTTTAAATATTTTGCTGCTCTCCTGGTTTATTTTTTTCCTAAATAACACTCCCACAAATCTCAGGAAGGGACTTATAAATGAAGGGACCAAAACAGAACAGATTGCACTGAACTTATTGTGCATGTTCAACATCTCTCTGGAAAACATGTAGAAGAAATAAATTCTAGCCTTGGCCAATTCTTGTGTACAGGATTAGTTTATTTCACCCTTGGGAATCCTGCATTCTGAATATGCCATTACCATCCTTTTCCCAGAGATCTGTTCTTTAAAGTAAACATCTGACTGCTGCCTATATAAAGAATGCACAAGGGGTTTAACACATTTTAACCATTGTGATTGTGGCAGGGGAGAGAGGAACAAACAAATAGAGAGAAATAGCCCCTTTGGAGTCATTTGCTCAGAAGCATACAACATGCTACGCTAGAATGTTACAAGCTTTTCCCATTATAGGATGTCTATAAAGATAAATATAAAGGTTTCCCCTGTCCAGTCATGTACGACTCTAGGGGGTGGTGCTCATTTCAGTTTCTTAGCCAAAGGAACCAGCTTTGTAGGAAGATGCTTCCAGGGTCATGTGGCTGGCATGACTATACACCAAAGTCTTTCTTGCTTGAGCCTCCCTCATCTTCCCCCAATTTATGGTGTTCCAACCTGTGCTTGCAACAGGGCTGCAAAAGTTCCACTCACATTGCTGATGATAAAGAGATACCAAATTGCTTGGGTAAGTCTCCCCAACACTGCATCAGCTACCCTAAGCCCTGTGCTTGTGCTACACTGTGCTGACCCCTCCTGCACCCTCAGCAGCCATCCCAAGCCTTGCGGTGTTTGCATCAAGTCGACTCCTCAAGCATCCTCTTGCACCTTGCAGCGGCCACCCCAAAACCCCACCACACTCATGCCATACTAGCCCTTCATGCTGCCACCATGCTCTGCACAGCCTGCGGCAGGCAACCCTGCTGAACTTACGCCATGTTGCAGCAGCCTCTGGCACATATTCCTGCACCTGTTAGCTTTATGACCATCTCATTTTGCAATGTAAATTCTGTTCCCAATTACTATCTAAAAAACATATACGTACACAGAGTTAACTCTAGTATTATGTTATTTTACTGCTTTGAGTATCTGCTATAGAACTTAGCACTTAGACTTATATACCACTTCAAAGTGTTTTACAGCCCTCTCTGAGTGGTTTACATATTGCCCCCAACAATCTGGGTCCTCATTTTACCAACCCTGGAAGGATGAAAGGCTGAGTCAAACTTGAGCCGGTTAAGATTGAACTGCTGGCAGTTGGCAGAATTAGCCTGCAATGCTGCATTCTAACCCACTGCAGGGCTCTTAAGAACACTTATTGGTTCAACTGAATCAGCTCATGAATATGATGCCAGGCTTATATATTGCACATCGTAGACTGTTTCTATAAGCTATGAAAACAAAACCTCTTTAAGCTATGAGGTTCTTTGAATGACCTTGGCTCCTTTTCTAGATTAATCTATCTGAGAGTATAAAATGCAAGGAGAAGCCCTTTCTGAGCTCCTTAGTGGAAAAAATATATTATAAATATGTGGTTGTTACACATAACATGCCTCCAATGTTTAACAGCTCTACTTTCAAGAAGATACTAATGCAATTATTATCTAAATTGGTGTCATAATTCGAGGCCAGGAAATGATGGAACACCTTGATAATTATAGCTTCAAACAGCCCCCAGCAATATGTTCAATAACAAGGAATGTTGAGAGTTGTAAAATAACAATAGAGAGTTAGAGGGTCCCCATTCCTGATGTAGAACTAGACTAAATTTTGTTCCATGTGAAATACAACTTAAATTTAGGGGGAAGGGCAAAATATTTTTGACAGTATTGAGAGCCATAAAAAATAGATAAATTACAATTCTTGAGAGGAAAATAGTTTCATCAGATGTCACTAAATGAATTATTTGATCAATTTCTGTTCAGATGTCTTCTGAAGTGAAACTGGGTAGTAATCAAAGGATGACTGAAAAGACTTCTGTTAGTTTTTCCAATAACATTTTGAGTCCTTTCAAAATTCCTGCAAATGTATTCCAAAGCAGATCTTTACTTTGAAAAAACATTTCATAAATGCAATTACTACAAAGCACTATTATTCAAATAAAAGACAAAAACATATGTGCCTTTATCAGCAAGATTACTCAAGAAATTCCATAAACTTTCCACTTGTTCAGTTATGTCATTCTTGTAAATATAATGCAACTAACTATAAATATTAAATAGGACATATAATTAATGAGTGGGTTTAAGTCTGGTAATATTTTTTTGGCATAATAGCATTTATGTTTTGTTGACTAGCAATATCAATGTCAATAACTATAATTAACTTTAGAATAAAACAAATTCCTGAAAATCATTTATATGGCAATATAATGTGACAGAGAGAATAGCTCTATAATGATGTTTAAAAAATTAAAATACATTTACAGTTTCCAGTTGATAAAAGCATATTGTGCTTACATTTTTAAATGCAATGTATAGCAAAAAGAAAACAGAAATTAGAATTATTTGTATCCTTTAATAATATTATCATTTATCATTCAATATAAAATACATGACAAAACAAAAAAAATCCATCAATTCTACTCATTGTCTTCTAATGCCAAAACTTTTGACAAAAAGATAAATGTAGCACTACATAATGCAGTCAAACCTGTCCCATTTCTTCCTAATCCTTTTCAAACCAACCTTGACATTTTAATAAGAAAAAGAGAAATCAAAATGTAGGATGCAAGAAAAGAAAAACAAAATGCAATTAAAGAGGTATTGTCAGCAAGTGAAGCTAAAGCAATATACATTCAGAGCCTATTTAAAACCACACAATGCAATTTAATGTCCAAATTACAACATAATCCCATTCATGTTTCAAAGATAGTTTTGATTAATGAAAGAATACGGCTATTCTTATTATGATTTACAGAAAAAAAGATAAATAACTAGACTTTGTGTAATGCAATCTACTGCCTATACCGGGGCTGAGCAAAATGTTTTGTTGCAACAAAAGCAAATACAAACCATAAACATATGGGATTTAGAGGGCTTGAAATTTCCTGCAACATTATCTGAATAGCTGCAATTTCAACATCAATTTCTATTCTAGAATTAGCCTCCATCTTAAAAACAGGAAATTGCCAGTAGCTATTTCTAATCTGACTGCTTGACGGTATGAATAAGACAAAAGCCTATACAGGAGGGAAATCTGATTGACTATAATTGCATCACTCTTTCTAAGACAAAGCATGTCAAACTGAGACCAGATTTATCCTGTACATCCTGGTAGATTTATCTGAATGTGAAAACAGGAATGCAGAGAATGTAAACAAACGGCTATCATTAATGGACACAAAAAGGACCAAAAATAAGAGAAATCCAGGGCTTTTTTTCTCATAGAATGCCCAGAACAAAGTTCCGGCACCTTTTTGGGATGGAACTTGTAGGGTAGGCAAGGCGGGTTGTATGACATATGTGAGTTCCGGCACTTTTTTTTTTTTTAAAGAAAAAAAAAGCACTGGAGAAATCTAGACGTAATAGGGTGGTATTGCAAGAAACCAGAAAGACGGCAAGATCCCATTGGATATAAATTCTGAACTATCATTTGTGTTTGCTCAGAATGATGTTTCTCTTTTTGGATCATGCTATTGCTTTCAGGCATAGTCATTTTGTCTCTGAGTAAGCCTGGCAGTTCTGGCCTCTGCATACAGCCATGAACACTTAGCAATAGCACTTAGATTTATATACCGCTTCTCAGTGCTTTACAACCCTTTCTAAATGGTTTACAGAGTCAGCATATTCTCCCCAGCAATCCAAGCCCTCATTTTACCGACCTCGGAAGGATGGAAGGCTGAGTCAGCCTTGAGCCTGTCAAGATCAAACTGCTGGCAGTGGGCAGAGTTAGCCTGCAATACTGACTTCTAACCACTGCACCACCACAGCTCATGAAGATTTGTATATCAAAGTTTGTGACTTAATAGTTTGTGTAAATCATACCAGTTATTATAATACATTATTTTATTCAATAATTCAAAAAAAAACATAGCTTGTCACAATGTGTGAATGCAGTTTAAGGATGGATATCAGGCCACAAACAGTTCTGAACTTACAGCTGATCAGAGCTGCAAAGAGAGTTGTAACACATCATATTTCCTACTCTTGAATGCTTGGTTAAAAGAAGGCCAAGGGATAGGTGTTGGCGTTATGGCCATGAAATATAATACTGTATCTTCACTCTGTAATTTGCCTTTGTAATAACATTGCTTAAATGGTACTAAGCAATAACTTTACATGTGGTACATGTATTCTTCAAATGACAACTGTTCCATAAATAACATCCACCACCACAAATCTAAAATATACACTTACAGTAGTTCTGTTTTGTACAAGCATATTAAAAATGGGTTAATTTATTCTTATATAATCTTTTTTCAAATGCAGATGCGGGTTTTTAAAATCACAGTTGCATTTATTCCATTGTAACTGGGATATTGAAAAGAAATTGATTCAATTTCACTTTGATTTCATTTCCCTCCTTTGCTATCCCATTCAAACACATTTTTAATACACAATTTCCTGAATTTGCTTTAAAAATTAAGTTCTTCCAGTTGACCTATGAAGGAATATCATCAGAATGGGATCTTTTATTTCCATGCCTTTTAACCAGCTTGTTCTTCAAAACCACTGATCCATTATGTGCCATTAAGTCTGTGTCAACTCTTAGAACCAAATAAACTAAATAATTTTCTACAGGATGATCTATCCCTAACCTGCTCTGGTTAGGTGCACCATTGCCATTATAACTCCAAAGCTATTCTCCAAAGCACCTGAAGGCAAGACCAGAAACAATGGAAATGGAAACTAATGAAAGAGAGAAGCAACCTAGAACTAAGAAGAAATTTCATAACAGTGAGAAAAATTAACTAGGGGAATGGCTTGCCTCCAAAAGATGTCGATGCTTCATCACTGGAGGCTTTTAAGAAGAGACTGTACAGTCACTTGTCTGGAATGATACAGGATCTCCTGCTTGAGCAGGGGGTTGGACTAGAAGACCTCCAAGGTCCCTTCCAACTCTCTGTTATTTTGTTCCGTTGATGGTTTTTTTATTATTATTTTTTTCCCCTATGCTTAAATAAGCTCTTGCTTAATGAAGACAGACAGCTTCATAACAATGTGGTACAGGTCTAGAATAACCTTCTCCACCCTGGTATCAGCAAGATGGCTTATAACTACACTTCCTAGAATTTCCAGCTAGCATTCTTCATTTTTATAAGGCAGCCTCCATCTTACAGCTTATGTACCTTAAAGCAATGTTTCATCTTCAACCTTAAAGATGTATGGACTTCATCTCTAAAAATTCCCCAGCCAGCATGCTGCAGGAGAATTCTGGGAGTTGAAGTTCACACATCTTCAAGTTGCAAACACTGAGAAACCCTGACTTTAGTAAATAATGTAAGGGAAAAACAGTGAGTTTTAAATATAACATAAATAAATCCACAGACTCCCTTCATCATTTCTTCCAAAAAGAAGAAATGTTCTTCATAAACTTCTCCCAAATGGTGTTACTGAAATTCAGATAGGAAATATATAAAATAACATGATATATGTTCAGACATATGTATATCTACATTTCCAACAGATAATTAATACCTAATTAAATATTTTCTCCTTTGAATTTACTCAATATTGTATTTATTCCTTACTCAGTTTTATCACCATCTTTTCTTTCATTCTTCATTTTTTTTATTTAGTCAAAGACAAATGAGCTATACTATAATGAAACCAGTCTCCAGAAACTTGCTCTGAGGTGAGGGAGAAGCAGATAAGGTCTTATTCCAGATCTGCATTAAATAACCTATTAATGCCAGGGTTTTTTTATATTGCTTTCTAATGTCTATAAAATACAACAGTTTAAGCAAGGCCTATGTGAATCACTGGTGTGTGCTATCAATCACTAGCTATAAGTCTTTATGCTGTGAAAATCGTATTATGATAATAATTGTGTTAGTTTTTCCACCTCTTCAAAACTGCCAATAAAGCAAACCTCACTGGGTGATTTCTCAATGGTTTCAGACAGACTGCATTCCAGTTTCTCCAGACCTGTGTTTGAAACAACAAACATTTAAGAAGATATAAATTCCTTGACAGGTGCTTGGTTTTATATATGTCAAGTGATGCAAAAAACCCATAAAGCCTTTCTGTTGGTCTGTGAGAAAATAACAATGCTGAAAAAAAATGATAGAAATAGAAAAGATTAGATTCTATCCGCTGCTATAAAGAATGCAGAGAATGAATGCAAGATATCAAAGTTTCTTATTCTTGAGTCACTGGATGTACTTCCATAATGTGTCATAAGAATATGGGAACAAAATAGGTCCTCTAATTGATGCAGTCAGCATCAGACTCCAGCCAGACCATGGAATAACCAATGCCATTCAAAGATGAATAGCATGCTCCAGAATCTAAACAAACAGGAAAAGTAGATTCTCAGACCCCATACAGACTATCCTCCAATAAATGTTTAGTGATTTTTCTTTAGCATTATGTAATGAGTAAAGATGAACTTCATGTTCTACTCTAGTCCATCTCATTGCTCTGTATTACAGAGAGGGGTGGGTGCTTTTTTTATCTTTTCCACAAAAGAACTCCATTTTTAAAATATGTTTGAAGGTCTCTTTATCCTTCCTAATTTACTGGAAATTACCATTTCTACTTTCCATTAAGTTCTCCAATCTTTCCCGATTCTTCTTTTATGTTTTTAAACCCAGTTTTGGTGTTTGTGTAGAATCCAGCTGTCATGTTGACCAACTATTTTCTTTAAGAAGAATGTTCTAGGTGTTTGAAGGGTCCAGAGGGAAGGTAGCACAAGTAGTGGCAGAATTTGGAACAGCTAAAATCTGGAGTTATGTGCCTTTTGTCCCCACAAAGTATTATTTTTTAAAAAAAATGAGGGTGTGATCATCTTTGTTAAGCCCTGTGTTGCAAGATTCCAGGTTTGTGGAAAGAAGAGTAAATCTACTACTATGATGAAAGAAAGAGGAGTCACATTGGAGTAAGTCCTTTTCTACAAATTATTGACCCAGAATTTACAGTCCCTTCAGTCAGGGAATATTATCAAATTCCCTGTTTCTTCTTTATTAATAAAAGAAAAGAAAAAATTCAAAGATTAATATATAATACATAAAAGCAATCCTTTTGTGGATAGGGATAACTCTTTTTAGGGCTACATAATTCCTTTTTTAGTGAATCCCCATATCCCCTAAATCTCCTATTCTTTTTTTAAGCTTTTAACACGATTTTTTCTTAGAAAGTTAAAGGTATAAAATGGAGTTTTAAAAAGTATAGAATAAAAAAATCTTAGAAATACTAGCTTGGGAAGTATTAATACCACTTTACAATGCCTTGGTAAGGCCACACTTGGAATACTGCATCCAGTTTTGGTCACCACGATGTAAAAAAGATGTTGAGACTCTAGAAAGAGTACAGAGAAGAGCAACAAAGATGATTAGGGGACTGGAGGCTAAAACATATAAGAAACGGTTGCTGGAATTGGGTATGTCTAGTTTAATGAAGAGAAGGACAAGGGGGGACATGATAGCAGTGTTCCAATATCTCAGGGGCTGCCACAAAGAAGAGGGAGTCAAGCTATTTTCTAAAGCGCCTGAAGGAAGAATAAGAAGCAACGGATGGAAACTAATCAAAGAGAGAAGCAACCTAGAACTAAGGAGAAACTTTCTGATAGTTAGAACAATTAGCCAGTGGAACAACCTGCCTCCAGAAGCGGTGAATGCTCCAACACTGGAAAGTTTTTAAGAAGAAACTGGACAGCCATTTGTCCGAAATGGCATAGGGTTACCTGCCTGAGCAGGGAGTTGGACTTGATGACCTCCAAGGTCCCTTCCAACTTTTTTATTATCATTACTACTACTACTACTACTACTACTACTACTACTACTACTACTACTACTACTACTATCCTTCTGTCTTTCCCTTTGTTTCCCCAATCATTAACATAAATAGTTGTACTTTAAAATGAACATTTCAATTATTCATAGTAGTTATTTAAGTCACTTTATTTGCTATTTTTGACTTGTCTCATACATCTTTTCATAGAAGCCATATTCCAAAAGTGTACATTTGCTTTGCTGTGCAATGTATAATATATAAAAGAGCCATTCCTGCTTGAATTTAGTTAGGCTTCTAACTAATATATATAGGCAGTTTTGCCATTGCTGCATATTCTCCAGTTTTGGTCTCTCAATTTGATATCATTGACAGAATTTCTTTTTTCCAGTGTTATGCCAAAATTGTCCTGCCAGCTGTGCTCCTTTTCATTTATATTTTCTGGAATTATATCTAACAGAAATATTTCTGATTTCAGTTCCAATTTTATTTTTAGAATGTTCTTCCTTCCAAAACTACCACCAATTCTCCACCAATAAAGATTATGTGGTAACAACATCCACTGAATTTCAGATTTTTGAAATAACTTCCAACGGAGTGGATAGAGCTCATTGGATTTTGAAAGATAAGTAGGTTTCAGTTTGCATAATGGTTCAAAAAGTGTGTCTTAATTAGCTTCACATTGAACACATTTATCTTGGAACTATTTCCCTATATCTTCCTTGCCGTGTTAAAGTGTAGAAAGATACTGATTACAGGTGGTTAAATGGAGACAGAGGTGAGAAAGAAACTGGATTGCAGATAATATTGAAACCAATAGATGTTGACTGTCATAATCTAGTCTTTTCATTGTGGCATGTCTTTATTCACAGACACAGAAGCAATAGAAATAAAATCCTTGGCAGTCTCAAAGATTTTGTTTTCCTAAATAAAAATTTCTATTCTGTTAAGAAACCAGAACAGCCGTACAAATTATATATTCTAAGTACATTCAAGCTTTAAGAGCTTTGTGGAACACTGTAGTGAAGCATGAAAATACATAGAATATTGAAGTTGTAGGAAGTTAATTTATAGGACAATCCTTTGTATTGACTAAGGAGTAGGCTTCTCACTGTTAACAAGTAAATGGGCTTAAGTCTGCACACTACAGCCTCAAGTATTAGCTTAAGCTAAGAGGGTTTTCAGTGCAATTCTTCATGTATGTTTATTCACAAGCAAATGTTGTATAACATTCCAGCTCACAAATAAGCAGTGGATATTACAATATATAATTTTCTTCACTGAATGCTTTTAGGTTATGAATGGGTAAACACCTGGCAAAGACTATGGAATTTGGCTTAGTATTCAATGCTGCCACTTCTACCACTTTGACTGATCTGAAAATAATAATCTCCAGGAACCATTTTTATTGCAATTTTTAAAGAGGACAATCTCCTCTTGCACAGCAGTAGTTAAAATGTCTATGGTTATCCTATAAACCTCTATTTCAAGCTTATCTTTGCACCATATACTGTAGCATTGCACTAGTAAAGGCTCAAAGTAATCTCTCCTCCCTGGAGAATTTGGGGGATCTTGCTGTTGGCTACCATAAGAAAGTAAGATAAATACAGAAAGCGGATTATTTTTTATTAGAAGCCATTGCCTTTTCTAAATGTGGAGGATGTTCGCTAATCTCATGTAATGAAATTTTAGAGTATACGTTTAGCAAAACTTAAACATTAAGAAGTTGCACATGCTCATAAGTATTGTATCATGTTACCAGTTCTGGCACCCATCCAGACTGAGAGAATGATGCCGGTACCATCTGCATCTGCAGAGAACATTGACTTATCCATAAATCATCATCAGTAACATATGGAATGAAACTTCTTTCCAGTCTAGGCTGTAGTCCATAAGTAACATAGATTTCATCTCACATCAGGTCAGATAACTTTGGTCTGGATGGGCAACTGAGTTTAGAATTTTTTAACTACAAGTAATCTTTGACTTACATCGAGAATTGAGCCCAAAATTTATGTTACTAAGAGAGACATTTGTTAAGTGAGTTTTGCCCCATTTTATTACCTTTCTTGCCACATTTGTTAATTGAATCACTGCATTTGTTAAATTAGTAACACGGTTGTTATTTTTCAAAGCGCCTGAAGGCAGGACAAGAAGCAATAGATGGAAACTAATCAAGGAGAGAAGCAGCCTAGAACTAAGGACAAACTTCCTGACAGTTAGAACAATTAACCAGTGGAACAACCTGCCTCCAGAAGCGGTGAATGCTCCAACACTGGAAATTTTTAAGAAGAACTGGACAGCCATTTGTCCAAAATGTATAGGGTTTCCTGCCTGAGCAGAGGGTTGGACTTGATGACCTCCAAGGTCCCTTCCAACTTTATTATTATTATTATTATTATTATTATTATTATTATTATTATTATTATTATTATTATTATTATTATCGATCATCGCACAGTCAGCCAGATGTTCAGACTGGATTTGGCATTTTGTCTACCTATCGAGTCCTTACCCAGTGGGATAGGCAGATGTGGATGTTTGATGATATTACAGATATCGTCACAGGATGAAAGCAGTTCCTAATAAGGCCACCTTTTGCAATTGACTAATAGTGAATTTGCCAATGCCAATGGTGTTCAAGTGGTGCTCCAGTTGTTTTGGGATTGCAGCCAAGGAGCCTATTACTATCGGTACTACCCTTGCTTGCTTTTGCCACAGTCTTTCTATTTCTATTTGTAGGTCTTTGTATTTTGTTATCTTCTCCAGTTCTTTCTCTTCTATTCTGCTGTCTCCAGGCACTGCCACGTCCACTATCCAGACTTTTTTGTCTTTCTTATCGACAATTGTTAAGTCTGGGGTGTTATGTTGCAGGTGCTTGTCTGTTTGAATTCTGAAGTCCCAGAGCAGTTTAATTTTATCATTTTCTATGACTTTCTCTATTTTATGATCCCACCAGTTTTTGCTTACAGGCAAATGATATTTTTTGCAGATCTTCCAATGCACCATTGTTGCTACTTTGTCATGCCGCTGCTTGTAATCAGTCTGTGCAATCTTCTTGCAACAGCTTACCAAGTGGTCCACTGTTTCTTCAGCTTCTTTGCATAGGCGGCACTTACTGTCTGTTGCTGTCTTCTCAATTTTGACTTTGTATGCATTTGTCCTTAAGGCTTGGTCTTGTGCAGCCAGAATTAGTCCCTCGGTCTCTTTCTTCAATTTTCCTGCTCTTAGCCATTGCCAGGTCTTATTATTATCTGCTTTCCCAGCTATTTTTTTAATGTATTGGCCATGTAGTGCTTTGTCTTCCCATGCCTCTATTCTGTTCTTCATTTGGTCTTTCTTGTAGGCCAGTTTGGTCTCTCCAGTAGTTAGTAAGCCTTCCTGATATACTAATTTCAGTGCATCTTCATCATTGTTCTTCAGATATTCTTCCAAAGCCATGTTTTCTTCTTCAACCATTTGATGTACTTGTAGCATTCCACGGCCACCTATTTGCCTTGGTAGATAAAGTCTGTCAATGTCACTGTGCGGATGAAGGGCATGATTCATTGTCATTATTTTTCTGGTCTGCCTATCCATTGCTTTTAGTTCTGCTTGAGTCCAGTCCGCTATTCCAGCTTTGTACCTAATGACTGGAATTACCTAATGACAGGTGTTGATTGCCTTTATGGTATTTCCTCCATTGAGTTCTTCTTCTTGTTGTTGTTGTTGTTGTTGTTGTTGTTATTATTATTATTACTATTATTATTATTAACTGTTGTGAGTCAAGGACTATTTATTATTTTAGCCTTGATAGTTTTGTCTTTTGGGTTGAAAAAGTTATCTTTGTATACATGTCCCATGTTTGCCTAGAGACTTCATAGCTGATTAGCCAGAAATAGGCTAATTTACTGATCTATGCCCTGAGCTCTAGGGAAAAGAAGGCACAAATGGTCCATCAATTTAAAAGCCAGGTTGTATTTCTTCAGGCTGCTAATGTTTGCACATGTAATGCTAGACATGTGAGTACCCATATTAAATGCATGAGTATAAAGTTACTGATGTGTACTCCTGTTTGCAGTAAGAAGACAATAGTTTGTAACAAATTATTTCCTTGATTGCACCAATTAATGTTTTTTACCATCCATTCAAAGTCAGTTTTTAAAGAAGTGGTTTCCTCATAATTGCTGGTACAAACAGAACAGCAAAGAAATAATAGAATTTCAACTAGTTCTCTTTCTTTAAGGGAGTAAAATTGGCTATAACCCAGAAGGCTTTTCATCAAGCAAATTCCATGGCATGAATGGAAGTTGATCCAGGTAGAGGCCTGTTATTTCTCTATAAAATACTACTCATTACCAAATGCTCAAACTCATGCCGTACTACACAAAGCTAAACCTTAATCTAGCTATACACAGAACACCTGCCCTGGTTTAACTGCAATTTACAATTCAATGATACATATGCAAATGAAATCAGAATTTGCAAAAACATAATTATAGATTCTCTGGGGAGAATTAATAGCTACCGCCTGCCCTGTTTATGTTGAAGTTTAATTTAATTCTGTTGCATGAGTTAAAATGAGAAAATAATTCAGTGGTTAATGTGCACCATTTTTTTTTTAGATTGCTTAGTCAGTTTGTATTCATTATCTAAAATGGGACCTTTTAAAAACATAATCATGTGAAAATTGCCACGTAATCATGGCCAGCAATCAAATATACCTAAAACAAAGACACATAATATTTGGAAGAAAAGAAAATTTGAGTCAATTTCACATACTTGAACCATCTTTGAAAAAGTAGGAGATGAGGGTGAATTTATCTTTACAAGCTGCATGTACTAGTTAAAGTGTGCTTGTTATGTACACATACAGTAAGCTGTCTATGCATGCTCAAAAAAACCATGGAGAATGTAGCTTCCTTTTATAACATCTATTGTGGGCAAGGTCTGTGGATGTCCAGTTCTGTCAAAATGCCTGTTACCTTTAGGTAACATCATATATGTCAGGCTTATTGCAAACTCATAAATGTGGTTCAAGTTCATACAAGATTAAACAGGAATCATTCATTTTTAATTCAGTGAAGTCAGTGTATATTTAGAAAGGCAATGGGAGAGAGAACAAATGAACAAATCCAAAGACAAAGAAATACATTTCTAAAATGAGGGTCTTGGCACCTAGGAGTTCCAGGGCAGGGACTTGCAAGAGTTTCTTAGTCTGGAATTGTTCTTTTTTGATCCCAAGTTGGTCCCCAAAAGCCAGCAATCTCTCCCCTGGATTTTGACCTCTGATTTTTTTTTCAAGCACAGTACTCCTTTGAAAGATAAAGACTGCATTAAGCCAGATGGTCCTACTTGCCCTATGGACTTATTCACCAACCTGGGGAACTAACAGAGAGGGGCTACAATTTATGTTCCTACTTCTCTCCATGACGTTTTTAAAAACTGCATGAAAAGCAGCACATAAATTTACTATTTCAAATGCCAATTTTGAGCCTGAAACAATGAGTTGATTATTGTTCCCATGTTGCTTAGGAACCTATAAGGCTTCTTCTCATGAGGTTTAGCTACATGGGTACTGCTCAATATACATCTAAAAAGGAGCCTATTCTCTACTTTATATGTCATAAAATATGCTTCTTTGAATTAGAAGAACAGAGTTGGATTGTTGCCAAAATAACTGGAATAAAGTTTAACTGTAAGCCATTGTTTCTTTTGAATGGGAGAGTACACCTTGATGTGACTTTTCCCACTGAGGCAAGGACATCTGAAAGCTTAGATGTTCTTTTACATGTGCCATCTCCTTTTGACATAAAGACAATCCCCTCCTCTTCAAAACTCCAACATAACTTCTACCCAGGCTTTCATGATGGGAGGGAGGAAAGGGAGACAAAGAATGGAAGGAGGGATAATGTCATTGCACAAATGCCACAATTTCCATTCTTATGTCAGGCATTATGACCCAGGTTTGCAATTGTGGCATTTCCATAATGATGTAATGGCATCCCTGTCATCATTTCAAGATCATTGCCTGCTTTCCCACTCTCTTCTTCCACCCCACCCTACCCCATCTCCCTCTTTCAAGGAAGCAAATCTATCTGGGGTGGGGAGAGGGAGCTGAAGAATATTCAAATACTGTTTTCAAAGAGAGGGTCTCTTGATAAAAAAAAGAATAAATGCCAACAGCCTCAGAGATATGTGGGAGCAAGTGATGAAAGGAATTTTCCTCCTGTCATGGCATATAATAACATACCATGCAAAATGACCTTTTACAAATCTAGACAATTGAGACAAAAATACATGTTACTGAACTGTCAAGAAGCAACTGGGGAGCCATGGAAGCATCCGTCCATGTGCTTTCAAGAGTTGGGAGTCCCATGATGGTACCTAGAAAAAAAAATCAAAGAAAATGTCATCAGATCTTATTTTGGGGAAAGTTAGACAGGAAGTATCCTTCTAAAATAAATTTTATAAATATCAAAACAAGCAAAAAAAGCAGGAAGCCCCAAATGCTTGGCCAGCAGCATTAGAAATTTAGGGAGGATGTAATATATGGGAATATGTGGGTCTTTTAGAAAGACAGGTAAAATAGTGCTTCAGGATGTGACAATAAAAAGTCAACAGATGATGTAAAGAACTTCATGGGGAAAACAATTATGCAACTGAGTATCCTTTCTCACCAATCTGATGCCTGAGATTTCACATGTGACATGACATTCTTGTCAGTTTCCTCTTGTGACATCAAGATCTATTTATGTGCACAGGAGCATGGTAGCTCAGGTAGTTAGGACACTGAGTTAGAGGTTAGCAAGCCCATATTTGAGATGTGAGTGCTGCCATGGATGGGATGAGTTCCCATTCTTTGCTCCAGTTCTGATGGGGACATGAAAGGAACCCCCAGCTGGGCATCTCCTGGACAATGGAGATATCACTGGTTAATCCTTTCAACCTGGAAGTGCCTCTGTGTTTCCAACACAAGTGAGGTACAATTTATGTGCATAGAAAATAAGTCTGTAATCTAAAGCCATGCTACCTTTTCACCTGGAGTTAGGGTTAGAGAATCAATCTCTGTAGGCCAGTGTTTCCCAAACTTGACAATTTTAAGGCATGTGGACTTCAACGCCCAGAATTCCACAGCCAGCAATGCTGGCTGTGGAATTCTGGGAGTTGAAGTCCACATGCCTTAAAATTGTCAAGTTTGGGAAACACTGCTGTAGGCCATTAGCCTTCATTTGGACAATTGTATAAGTGAACACTTCTGTCTCTCTTGAAAAGCGACAAAGTTCTGGAAACATGACAAGAAAATGGTCCTATAGTAAAGAAAAAAAGAAAGCCAACACTGATCACAAAAAGCTTTTAGCCAGGCTAGTGTTGCTTTAATTCTTGTGACCAGTATTTGATCAGGTGTGCATGCCTTTGTAAAGGATGCTGTTTGAAAAATCCCCACATTCTTAAATGTAATAGCTTTGATCCCAAACTTAGCAATGCTCCAACAGTTCTTTTTTTATATACATAAATATTTTATTGGTTTTTAACAATAACAATCTCCAGTGCCTGGTGTACAGCATATTGTCTTGGTTTATATATTTGAAACAAAAAAAGGCAATAATAATTAATTAACAGTCAATAATGATTGAATTTGATAATTCCATAATTAGTCTATTAATTAATAATATATTTCTTTGATCTTCCCTACTTCCATTTGTATTCTCCTTCTTCAACCTTAAACAAATAAAGTTCTTAATATTTTCAGTGTATAAATGATTAAATATAGACATTTCTTTTCATATAACATTTATGTATAACATTTTTTATTATCTTATATTATTTTTATAACCATCATCTCATTAGTTCACCATGCATCCTATTTTTGTGATTTTTATTTAAGCTTAATTTCCCCTTTATATTCAATCCATTCTTATCAGTCATGATTTTCTCAATGTTAGTCATCTAAATATCTATTTTTTCCATTTTTCCATTTAGGTAGACCATCCCAATATTTTCATATTTCATACATTCATAAATAAATACTTCTTATCTATTTTATAGCATCTGGGTATAACATCCTTTCTGATCAGCTTATCTTTCACTTATATTTATAAAAGTTACATCATCCCAATATTTTTACATTTCATATATTGTAAAACATACTATATTACTTAAATCTCTTATCCTTCTTGTTATAGGGCCCCTTTATGTTCAGAGTTCTCTTTTCTTTTAACCATATTCAAAATGCTCCAAAAGTTGTGAACTCATATATCAGACCTCTGGATTCTGAAAGGTAGTTGCTGCTAGACAGGAATTGCTATGTTTCTTGTATTTTTTATTAGTGTAATCCTATATCTTAGTTCCCCCCAAAAAATAGCTGCTGACATGGGGAAATATTACGCAAAGGACATTTACTGATGACAAAACTATGGCATTTTACACGCTTACTCCTAAGGCATGTTGTATGTTTTTCCAGGTTTTGGTATTTGGTAATATAAGCATTTTGGCTGGGGAATTCTGGGAGTTGAAGTCCACACATCTTAAAATTGCCAACTTTGAGAAACAATTATATATGAAAATAAAGCCATTGGATACCTGGACAGAAAACTTGTCTAATGAAATGTAATGAAAGAGAGAATATTTACTTACATCAAGGAGGTGTATGCTTTTAAAAGTAAAACCTGCACCATAACTTCAGAGTGTCATGTTGCAGGGACCCAGTAATTAATCACTGGCTATGCCAGTCTAATAAATGGTGACCTGGAAAAAGAATGGTTAAGGAGCTGGTATCTGAATGTAATGGCTTCAAAAAGACTTCCTCCTGTTACATGGATGCTAATTAAAATTAAGCTGGACCAGATAAGCATGAGCTTTCCTTTTCGTATCAAACTCACAGTGAGCCAGACTGTATCCTCAATTGGACTGACAACCTACATGAAAAAATTAGTCTTGGTTGTTTCTTGGCAGGTAAGCCCAAAGCTTTGCACTGCAAAGTCTCTAAGAATCTAGCTTTGGAAGCTGAAAATGAGCAGCACCTGAGATATTAGTTCTTAAAAGGAGCTTTTCAATTCAGCTCAACCTGTTTCTATCTACCCTAAATGCTCTCTTCAATTTTTATGAATTTTTGCAGATCTAAGAATATGGAGACTGGCATTCACATACCAGTTACCCCAACACATCATAAGCTGAATAATGTACATGATTAATTGGAATACATTTGCAATATATTGATTGTATATGTTTGTCCATGAAGCAACGGATTTAATGAATACATTTAGTCCTGCTGTCAAGGTTGCACAGCAATTTGATACCCTTGAGTGCCACTGGTCAACTTCTGCAGCAGGGACTTTTCCATATTTGTAGAGGGTCCCCAAGCAATTAAGTGTCCAAGACAACCAGTTAATTTATTAAAAAAAAAAAAACAATTTAAGCATACAATTATCTGCCTTGTTCCAGAACTAAAGAATTAAGAATTAAGAAAATTGTTTGCAGCTTCTTTTTGTGTCAGTGGTTTGATCCAATGCCATTTTTGTGACCTGTTAAAAAGTTTTTAAAAAGTTTAAAAAAAGTTTTAAAAGACCAAAAGATTAAAAACACACATAGCTTAGGAATATATGTATGAATGTATATAACGCTTAAGTAATTTTTAAAGTACGTGAAATGTTTTTGAAAATGTATTTGAGAGTGCTTGTGTTAAGAGAAAGCTAAAGAAAATGATGCACTAAAAAAATTGTGTTCTAAAAAGAATGTTTATAAAAGGAAGAAAAAAAACTATTCTATAAGCATAGTTTGGAGGGTGGGAGCTAAATTCAAGGCTTGTATGTTAAGAAGCTAAATGAAAAAAAAAGTACTAGAAAGTTTTGATTTTAGAAAAGTACTTAAAGAAAGTTTAGCATTTTTCTTTTCTTTTCTTTTAAAAAAGGGGTGGTTGGGGGAAAAAAATACTTTTCCAGTAAGGTCAAAGAATTTGAAAAAGTGTACAGTTAACTTTGTTAATAGAAATGGTGATGATTTACAAAGATTAGTAGGGGAAAATAGAAAATATACTATTTCCACATCAAGGTAAAACAGGAATGGTTTAAATTGATCATTCCATTTAAAAAGGAGAATATACTTGAGTATGTTTTTCATTTGGATACCACTTCTGGATTTTGTGCTTGTGATGAAAAAAAAATGTATTTTTGAATTTGGTTTTGTCGATTAGATAGATTTGCTATTATAGAAATGGCTAGTTATATAATAATGTGCAAAAACAAAAAGTTGAGGCTAGAATGCTTTTACTTTGTACTGTGCTAAAAAGAATCAGAAGTCAACACCTTTTTTTTCTTTTCCTTGTACCTCACATCTTCTCTTCCCCTTTCCTTTTCCCTCCCTTAATCCCCTATTTCTATTTTTCTTTGTATTTTATATTTTATAAGATAAACAAAAAATAATACACATACCCACACATATACTTATATTCAGAAGGGGTCCTTGGTGCTCTCTGAGCTTGCTTGTTTTCTTGCAGACGTTTCATTACCCAAACTAGATAACATCATCATCATAATAACTACAAATATTCTCCTTTATTAATATATTCAGGGTGCCAACAACTGAAAATGGAAGGGAACAAACATAATGGTAATGAAGTATTAAACATGAAGAAAAATAGTTACAGAAAAAACAAATGCATTAAAATGTGGACTGGAATGCCAAATACATTTAAAATATGAAACTGAATAAAAATCAAATTTATCAAACTCTCGAGATCAAAGAGACAGTATGAAATTGCTATATTGGGATTGACAGCATTATAAATATACATCTTGAGGTACAAGGAAATTGGGTAAGCAGAAAGAAATAAAAAGTCCAGGAATCAGAAAAATAAAATCGGAAGGCATAATAGGAAAAAAAGGATTAGTGCAGAATTATAGAGATACAGCTTCTGAGTTTGGTGGGGGGGAGGGGGGGAAGGGACAGGAAAGACTCAGTTTTTAGAAAATATAATAAAGGACTTCAAAGCTCAACACAGCATATTCTTAGCTGAGAAATTAGCATGTTTAGTAAGGTGACCAACTTTTTTACAATGAAAAGGACACAAATAAATTGAAGAAAAAAAATTGTAAATAAAAGAAACATTTTATTCATTGCAACAATAATACAGAGTACACTATAATATGATAAATGCATAATAAAAACATTTGTACCAATAAAATTTTATATTGTAATTATGCTTACATGCCTATTATTATTTAAATGAGTACTGTGCGGGATGGGCGGCGGAGGCAGGTGTTGCGGGCCAGGTGCTCCAGGATGGCCACGTAGATGCGCAGGGCGAGGTGGCAGCAGTGCAGGTCCAGCCCATGGAAGGTCAACTGCCCGCTGTGCCCCTGCCCGCAGCCATCCCGCCAGCACCACTGTCCCATGTAGAGTGGGCCCTGCAGTTCCCAAAGCACCAGCTGCGCCGGCTCCGGCCCTGAGAGGCAGCACGCTGCCAACACACCCCACCTGCAGCCGCCCCGCCAGCACCACCGCCCACCCTGCGCAGCCCCATGTAGAGCAGGCCCTGTGGCTCCGACAGCATGGGGGGCAGCTGGCCACCACCACCCCTCACACCCCCGCCAGCAGCAGCCCTGCCACCCCTGCCTCTTGTGCCCACAGCCATTATTGCCCTAGCAGGGCCGAAGATCAAGAGAAACTTACCATGGTGTCACTGCTCCAGTCTCCTCCAGGTATCTTCGGGACTAACTAGGAGATGGTGTAGTTGGGTAGCAGGGAGGGGTGCAAAGTTCCTGCCAGTTCACCTTCGCCACAGACAACTTGCATGTGCAAAGTTTTCCGGCTGGGTGCTTTGGCGCGCTCAGCAACAATTCCAATTGGCTTTTGAAAGCTAATAGCAGGAGTAGCACAGCTCATACAACAGTTGAAAAAAAACCCATCAAAAAAAAGGTGCTGGAATGCCTTTTCATAGAACGTTCTGAGCGTTCTATGAGGGGGAAAAAGCCCTGCAGATTAGTCTTCAAATATTGAAAAGGAGGACATGTAGGAGGACACTTTTCAAGAGAGGACAGAACCTACAAAAGGAGGACTGTCCTCCCTAAAGGAGGACGGTTGGTCACGTGATATTGGTTTCTGTAAAATGTTCAGATGGTAACTGTTGGTGTTTGCTGCAGTAGATAATGGCCATCTACTATATATAGTATTCTAATTAAGTTAAGACTGCAAGGCCTTTACTTGCACTAAAAAAAATATTTTCTAGTTGACTATAGGTTCTTATTTCAGCTGAATAGAGGATTTATAGTTATCATTTTCAGAGCCAGACAGGATTTTAAACCATAGTTTGATATGATTTAATGATTTGGCTTGTTCTAAAACTGATCCTTTCCATACAGTAAAGTGATTTGATTGGTTGATCCAATTCATATGGCCTCTCATCTATCTAAAAAACTCTGGGCTCCAAATATAGTAAAAATAAAACATTCCACAAAACCAGACTGAAGTTCAATAAATCACAAAACTAATAATGTACCCACTTTAGAGCTCCCATAACTAACATAACTAGATGGAGGAAGGGCTAGGCCAGGAGTCTTCAAACCTGACCCTTTTATGACTTGTGGACTTCAATTTCCAGAATTGCTCAGCTAGCGTGCCTGAAGTCATAAAAGGGCCAAGTTTGAAGACCCCTGAGCTAGGCCTTCATAGACTTGCAAAGGGTCAATTAAATTTATAGGACTGCCCATCTTGTTGTTCAAGGCAATCTTGTGGCCATCATAATCCTGAGAGATACAACTGAATATCATCAGCATCAAGATTAGTATGAAATGCCAATAAAGTCAATTAGCTAAAGACTAACAGCAGTTTTCTTGAGGAAAGTAGTTCTGTGAAATAAATTGTCTTTGATAATGCCTTTATCTCAATGGTGTAATTAAAGGGAATACTCCTTTATCAGCCATTAAATGCATAATGGGCATAGCCCCTACCTGTAAATCTTTCTTTTTTATTAAAATGTTAAAGGTAAATCTTAACAAAAGATGTTTTTAAAAGAGCTATGTTTATGTGGAAAAGAGAAGGAAGACATAAACCATAGCTTTCTAACCATCCCTCCTAATTTTTCTGTTTTTGCTCTAAGGGAAGATTAAAACAGCATGAAAATGTCACCAAAATAAATTTAAATGAGGGGCAACCACACAGAATATATTTCAGATTTGAACCTTTTAGCTTTTCATATTACACATAAGGTAACAGAATAGGAAAGCACACATGTACATTTTTCTTCTTCTATTGACCAAGTTGCTTTTAAAGAATTTTTTTAATTGCTTCCAGATATTTTCCATCTTGCACTGCGCCAGAATTTGAAAAAAGAAAAACCTCTTAAGAAAACAATGCAACGTCTGAATTTGAACAATCTGATCCCTGATTTTACTTTAACCTGCGTCATAGGTATCACACCTTTGTGTTTGCTTGAAAAAGTTAACAAATCATGCCAATTAACAAAATAAAGTTGAGCACAGTTTAGGGGTAGATGATGGGATACACTTCTTTTCTCTGCATGTGGCAATCAATATAATCCCCTCAGTCCTGATTCCAACAATTTATTTCCAAGATATAGTTACATACCAACTTTTTTTTTTTTTTTGGTAATAACTACTTTGGTCCTTGGCCTCCAGAGGAAACTTTAAACTGAGCCTTTTTAATAGAGCTTGTCTGTATTTTTCTACTGAAGGCAGTGTTTACCTCTTGCTTTTATTTAAAGTTGGTATTTAGTTGAGTTTCTGATAAAGGAAAATATTTGAAGCTCTAGGTCAGAGGTAGTCAACTTTGGCTCTTTTATGACTCATGGACTTCAACTCCCAGAATTCCTGAGTCAGCTAAGCTGGCTCAGGAATTCTGGGAATTGAAGTCCACAAGTCATAAAAGAGCCAAGGTTGACTACCCCTGCTCTAGGTTGAAATGAAGGGTCCTTGGTTGCTCCCTGAGCTTGGTTGTTTTCTGGCAGACATTTCATTAGCCAAACAAGATGACATTAAGATTGATGTGGATGTTAGTGTTGATATTACCTAGTTTCGCTAAGGAAATATCTGTCAGAAAACAACCAAGTTCAGAAAGCACTAAGGACCCCATATTAGTTGATCTTTAAATCAGTAGACTAATTGTTCCAATAATACATCATGTATGGTAGGAACAATTATTTTTGTACAGAACGTGTCTGCCTAGACAGTGTTGTGATCCTAGACATGCAAACAGTATGTGGCACCAATTAGCATTTTTTTATACTAACAAAAAAGAAAAAAGACTAAAAGACTGTAAAAAAGAAAAGAGACTAAAAGGGGGGCAGGGGAAAAGGAATAACAAATAACATGTGGTTGAATGGTGTAGAAATAATGATCAGGGAATTCAGCATTTTGGCTCTGTGCTTGACATTTAAATAGGTGTCTGTGAGGGATGCTTTATATATACCTAGTTAGTACCCTTGAGCAGAGGTGATTTTTGCTTGCTGGAAACAATCTTGTTTGCTTGCTTAAACAAACTCTATACTGTTTTTTTTTCAAAGCAGAACACCGTCTCAAGGTGGTTCACAGTAAAAGCATTACTTCACTGAAAATGTAAAAATACAAATCTTAATAATAACAACAGTTACTAATAATAACAGTTACTATTGTTTAAGCATCTGAGAAAATATTCAATTTATCTTTCAGCTTGGCCATTAGGCAATCATGGTTAGAACATGGGAGTTTCATTCTGGCCTAGTTGAAAGGCACCAGGAGGGCTGTTTCAAAAGCTCCTTATCCAGGAGAACCAAACTAAACCAACTCATTTGGTTACAGGAATACTCAAAAGTCAGTTTATCAGACTAGTAGAATATCTTAGTTATATATTAAATCACAATGCTGACAACAGGATATTACCTACACTGGGAACAATTGTCTGCTATACTGGAGCTGAGGAAGGTGTGAGGATAGGGTGCTACCTAATCTTGCACTAAACAAAGGGCACAAAGATCTGTCATAGGTAAAATATTAATTGGTTGATATAAAATTAGAGTTGGTTGATATAAAATAGCAAACAGAGATCCCATCTGGTGTAATGATTAAGCATCAGGCTAGAAATCAGGAAATGTGAGTTCTTGTCCCACCTTATCCACAGAGCCAGCCGGGTGACCTTGGCCAGTCACTGTCTCTCAGTTCTAGAGCAAACCACTCCTGAAAAACATTGCCAACAAAACTGCAGGGGCATGTCCATCCAGTCTTCAAGGATCATCCATGATTAAATGGGAGGGGGGAAAGACATGAATAATTATTTATTTTTAAAAATACCTTGATAGGTATATATTTGTTTGCTTCTGGTTTCAAGAGGCTAACAAGAACATTACAACACTTCTTCCATAATTTGTTGAATATAATAAAATTTATCTATAGCTTATTAGGTCTACATATGCTACTGTTACTTGCTTTATAAGAACAGTGTGGGATTAGAAGTTCCTCTAGAAAATAGAAAAGCTGATGTAAGAGATGACCAGGCTTAACCTAAGGGAGGAGTCAAATGTGTCATCAGTCTCAAGTCCATTTGTGCCCGCAAGAGATCTAAGTCCAGCCCATTTTGAATTTCATTGACTCTTATCTACAGTCAGTTTGCTTTGACTGTTAGTAGTTCAGATTCTTGCAGAGAGCATATGCTCGCAATAAACCTTCATATTCATTTGAGCAGCCTAGATTCCTGATTTTCTTTATTTGTCAGCTAGTTTATTTTAAAACACTAGTTCTTGTAAATATTCCATCAATATTCTGAGATCATTCAATCACAATTCATGGAAAGTTTTCATTTACTCATATGATTCAGTTAGAGTTAATTTGTTTTAAACAACCAATGTTTATTTTACTTTTAGCAGACAATTATAACAGACAACATCCTTCCATCTGAATTTAATGAATCCTTCCCCCCTCCCTCTTTTTCTTCACTTATGGTTGAAAATAATACTTCACCAGATGAAAAAGACTCTCTTGTTTACCATGCAGTGTCATAGTAAATGTCCAAGATACTTTTTCTCTCCCACAACAGATGAGACTAACTATCTTCTGGAAAAGACAAAAGATCTCTTATGATCAATAGCAGAGCAAGTCCTCCTACATGTTTCACTTTGACCTTCCAGCTTAACCTGTTTTTAAATTGATCCAAGTTCTGAACTGATTGCCTATCATTCTCAGAATAAAAAAACACTTAATGTAAGAATTAATATACTGGTTTTTTGTTACCATTTGCTTGCTTCAATTTCTCCTGCTTTGGGGTTTTTGTGAGCCAGAAGCAAACTACAACAACTTTTAATCCTCAGTTTCATGCTTCAGTGGTGGTAGCTCCTCTGCTCTTGATATCGAAGTTGAGGATAGAGAAATTAAGCTGGAACTAAGACATAGCATGTCAAGGTATTGGTTTAACAGCTAAACAGCTTATGTAATGTAAGATGTAAGGTATAATAATGGGAATGACTCAGCAGGGTCTGTATCTCTTCAAGAGCCTTGTATAACGGAAAGGCTCTGCTGATGTGTTGTTTCTTCTTCTGTTTCCTGATGTAACTGTGGTTTGTTGGATCATGCTGTATTAGCTCATGTATGTTTATTGTTCCTGGTGTATGATATTGTAGAAAATGTAAGATAAATCACCATTTACTATAGACCACTGTTTACTGTATTTACTCCTGGGTTATCTTGTGCAATATGACTGTGCACACTCTGACATAGCATGAGTTAATAAGCAAGAAGTGGATTACTTTGGAGTATTTTGGGTCTTGCTCAAGCTGTTGAACATCATTCTGTTTGTTTGTTTTTAATTCAGTTAACCAAATTTGCAAATCTCTTCATAATCAGGGTGAAAAGAAAGGGGTTAGTGCCTTTCATATGAATATCAGAGAGCCAAACTAGTCAATGATTCAGGCAGATCTTGGAAGACTTGATTTTGGAATTTGATGCTATATTGGAGTTATCACCCCTTTTCTCTACCTTGTAACCAGTATAGTATTTTGTTTAGAAATCACTCCAGCTATCCAAAAAAAAGGTTAACAGTGAACTATGGTGTTATAAATGATATATAATGATAGTGATAGTGATAGTGATAGTGATAGTGATAATGATAATGATAATGATAATGATGATAATAATAATAATAATAATAATAATAATAATAATAATAATAATAATAATAATAATAATAATGTTGGAAGGGACCTTGGAGGTCATCTGGTCCAACTCCCTGCTCAGGCAGAAAACCCTATACATTTTGGACAAATGGCTGTCCAGGTTGTTCGTAAAAATTTCCAGTGTTGGAGCATTCACAGCTTCTGGAGTCAGGTTGTTCCACTGGTTAATTGTTCTAACTGTCGGGAAATTTCTCCTTAGTTCTAGGTTGCTTCTCTCCTTGATTAGTTTCCATCCGTTGCTTCTTGTCCTGCCTTCAGGTGCTTTGGAGAATAGCTTGACTCCCTCTTCTTTGTGGCAGCCCCTGAGATATTGGAACACTGCTATCATGTCCCCCCTCGTCCTTCTCTTCATTAGACTAGAGTCCTAGACTTTCTCAATTCCAGCAACCATTCTTTATATGTTTTAGCTTCCAGTCCCCTGGAGTTTCAGGATAGTTATTTTGTAAAACTGCTGATTCTCAAAATTCCAGATGTGTCCATAGAATTGAAAATCCTTTTTTCTTTTTAATTTTTTCAATAATAATAATAATAATAAAGTTGGAAGGGATCTTGGAGGTCATCTAGTCCCACCCCCTGCTCAGGCAGGAAACCCTATTCCATTTCAGACAAATGGCTGTCCAATTTCTTCTTAAAAACTTCCAGTGTTGGAGCATTCACCGCTTCTGGAGGCAGGTTACATACATATGAAGATATTAGGGATATCTTCCCTAATCTGAGGGTTGGGTTTTTGTTTTTTTTTTTTGCTTTTTTGCACACAAAATATATATTAATTGCTCTATCATCAGTCTCTACTGAGGCACTGGTGAATAAGAAAGCTTGAAAGTATTCCCTTTGTGTATAAATTTGTCATTCTAGTTATTATTTGTTGATCTTTTACTGGGGTTGGATCATGCCCCTTTGGTTTGGTTTGTTTTCTTGATGGTCTCATAGGGCAGAAATTAATGCCAAAATACTATTTACAAAGTAATTTGTAAAGAAGCCGTAATATTGTTAGGGTCAATCATACAAGCAATAAACTAATTTCAAATTTCAGAAAATCTGAATACCTATAAACTTGATATGAAACAAAACTGATGAGGGGGATTTTTCTATAGAGATTATTTTATTTATATTTATTGATGTATTACATTTATATGTCATCCCAAAATACACATGGAGACTCCCAGTTGTTTATACCTTTAAAAAAAGTTGTGCAATTTATTTATTTATTTTGCACTGCTTTTTTCCCTTTCCTTTTTTTTTTTTTTTGTTTGCTTTCTCTTTGATTGCTTGTTTTGCTTAACATTAATCCTGTGGTACAGTCCTTTAAAACTTGAACGCTAGCTAATTGCTTTGTGATTTCTAAAAGGTCTCTGTTTGGATTAGTTTACTGATATTTCTGTATTAGTCTTGGATTGCAAACAACCGCCTGGAAATGTAAGCAAGAACTTTACTTAAACAGAGTACCATGAAAAAAAGATCTTTCTTTCTTTGTTTGTTTCTTTCTTTGTTTCTTTCTTTGTTTCTTTCTTTCCTTCCTTCCTTCCTTCTCTCCCTCCCTCCCTCTCTCCGCCCCCCTCTCTCTCCTTTTGAAGTATTCTGGAAGGAATTTTCAGCAGTTTTTTGTTCATGCATTTTGGAAATGTGTCCTCTATTTTCCTGTGACAAAATCTGCTGGAAAGTATTTGTGAATATTCTGCATACCTAAAGGGGAAATCCTTGAACCAGCAGACCTTAATACCATAGATTTCACAATGAATGAATCATGTCATTTTGCATACTGATGGTATTATACTAATGGTATAACTTGGAATTGGTGCACAGCTACAAATGGCATCCTGTCATCCAAGATAATGGTTGTTCCCAGTGGAGGGCAAGCAGTCTGGTGAGATTCTTGTAACTTGTATTAACAATAATTATTGACGATGGTCGCTTGCATCTGATAATGTCTGCTGATACTCAATGCATCTCTTTTATTCTTTGTTTAAGGAGGTTGACCCATCACAGAAGTATGCTCATGAAACAATGGACCCAACACTCAAAAACATTATTTTCATGTTTTGCAAACTTATTCATAGCAAGGCCAGCAGCTGAACTCCTTTATACTGAACTGTATGAAAATCTTATGTATGTAAATTTCTCTTGTGCTTTTTCTATAAGAAATAGACAACATTCCTCTATTCAAAAACTTTCAGTGTGAAACCGATTAAGGTCTGGTCAGTTTCAATCAACAGCTACAGATAGCTAGAGGGTTCTAATCAACTGATCAAGAACACAGAGCTGAACTTGTTAACTTGCTGGCTAGTACTTTTTAGGGAAGCTCTGTACGGTGAAGAAATACAGTTCAGGAGGAAATAGCTTGTTTAAGCAATCTCTCCATCCTGCAAGGAGACAAAACAGAGGAGGAAAAGGGATCAAGAACCAGACATTGTACAGAAAATTTTATCTAAATGAGATAGTAGCAAAGAGGGTTTTTTTTTTTTTGCAGTGTCTCTTTCTCCCTCTTTCTCAGTCATGTGTTCACTTGGTGACCATTTCTCTTAATGATAGAATTGTCAGAACCAATTGCAGTCACTTAAATGACTACTGTTACTACTACGAAACTAAGAACTCTATAAAAGTAAAGGTCCAGTTGTGTCCAACTCTACGGGTAAATGCTCATCTCCCTTTCTTAACTGAGGAAACCAGCATTGTCCAAAAACATTTCCATGATCATGTGGCCAGCATGAGTATATGCTGAGGCACATGGAATGCTGTTACCTTCCCAATGAAGTGGTACCTATTTATCTACTCACATTTATATGCTTTTGAATTGCTAGGTGACAGACACAGGGGGCTCACGCTGCCACGTGGCATTCAGTTCTTGAACCCAAGCTGTCAGCTTTCCAGCGCCTCTAACCCCTGAGCCATCATGCCCCAGAGAGCACTATAAGCAAAGATTTTACAGACAGATTAGACCCATTTTACCCATTCAGGAAAACCACTGGTAATTTCTTGCCATGTATCAAGGCCAAGTGTAGTTCCTCTGCATGAAATAGCAAATCAAAAGCTTATATAAAACAGAACCTCATTAGGCAAACTATAAAATAGTATACATATAAAGGGTCACTAAGGAATCTTTATAAACAATCTTTCAAAATTAATTTTATTGACCATATAAAGATTGGATTCAATGAAGGGGGAAAAAAAACCTTTTTCTCCATCAAAGGCTGTATGCATTGCCCAAGAGTAAGGTTATGACTGACTCCCTGAGATTTAAATTCATCACTTTATTTTTCCTTATCAGATTGCTCTATATTAATGTACCGTATATTCCGGCATATAAGGCGACCCAGCGTATAAGATGACCCCCGTCTTCGGTGCCAAGTCACATGCCTAGAAAGTCATATTATACACTGGAAACTACCATTATTTCCGGCGTATAAGATGACTCGGCGTATAAGACGACCCCTGACTTCGGCGCCAATTTTAAAGCTTGTGAAAGTCATCTTATATGCCGGAAAGTACAGTACATTAAGAGTGATAATGTACCCACTGTCACTCATTTCATATAAAGTTGTTTTAGCATTACCAAGTTTCCAGTAAAACTCAACTACAGTCTCATGTTGTCTCTTGGTCAATGTATGCTCATCTATTCACTATTCCGGACAGGAGTCACCTTATATAAAGATTGGTAGCACCAAAATGTAATAAAAATAAATAAAATAAATGTTTCACTAACTGGACCTTTATTTTATATATACCTTCATATTTTGAATGCCTGAATGCTTTGCTTCTGTATTTTTTATTATATATAATAAGTAACATAAAATATATATCATAATATAATGTAAAATATAATATTTATAAATATAAAATATATAATAATATTGTATCTTAACATAATAACTTTAATATTATAATATAATATATATAACATATAGCATATATTATATTACATTATTTGTATACATAATTATAAATATATAATTATAATATAACTACATTATATTACTATAAATATATATATACTGGACCGTTTATTATATATCTTCATACTATGCCTCTCTGAATACTTTGCTTTTCTTCCAAAATCTAAAATGGACAACTTACTTAGTATGCAAATAAAAATTCAAATAATTTTTGTAATATTTTAGATCAGGTTAAAACTATTTCCTATACATTCGTATGTGACATTGCTGGTAAATTCTTTCAAGGCTATATTTCCTATTAAAAGCAAAATTTCCTTTCCTGTAAACTGCAGACAAATTCCACTGCAAAGCCATGTGAGTAAAATTCTTTGCACTGTGACAAATAAAAGTGGAAAACACCACGACAATTGATTGGTTTAATACAAATTGAATGATGTACTTTTGAAAGATAATGGCCTATTGCTGAACAATAATGGCTGGATAAAGGAGACATTTTGATGGGAAATCACATTCAGAACATACCTAATCATTATATTCAAAAGCAGAAAATATTGAGCCCATAATGCACTTTATTACATTGCATCCCCACTCTACAAATAACTGATGAGAGAAAGCGGTATTTACTTCTACCTTCAGTCTGAACAGATAGGAAGTTCTTGCTGCTTAGATTCTGAATAGCTTTTTATTTTCTCATAAAGTTTACCATTAATACTTAAATGAAAAAAAAATGAACTTTCAGAAACCCCTTCCCCATTTATTTATTTATCAAGTTTATATGACCACAAAAAGTGACCCTGGGTGGCATACAACAAAGTTAAAAACAATTAAAATATACAAAACAATTATTATTATTATTATCATTCATCGCACAGTCAGCCAGATGTTCAGCCTGGATTTGGCACTTTGTCTACCTATCAAGTCCTTACCCAGGACCTGGGATAGGCAGATGTGGATGTTTGATGGTATTACAGGTATCGTCGCAGGATGGAAGCAGTTCCTAATAAGGCCGCCTTTTGCAATTGACTAATAGCAAATTTGTCAATGCCAATGGTGTTCAGGTGGTGCTCCAATTGTTTTGGGATTGCGCCCAAGGAGCCTATGACTATTGGTACTACCCTTGCTTGCTTTTGCCACAGTCTTTCTATTTCTATCTGTAGGTCTTTGTATTTTGTTATCTTCTCCAGTTCTTTCTCTTCTATTCTGCTATCTCCAGGCACTGCCACGTCCACTATCCAGACTTTTTTGTCTTTCTTATCGACAATTGTTAAGTCTGGGGTGTTATGTTGCAGGTGCTTGTCTGTTTGAATTCTGAAGTCCCAGAGCAGTTTAATTTTATCATTTTCTATGACTTTCTCTATTTTATGATCCCACCAGTTTTTGCTTACAGGCAAATGATATTTTTTGCAGATCTTCCAATGCACCATTGTTGCTACTTTGTCATGCCGCTGCTTGTAATCAGTCTGTGCAATCTTCTTGCAACAGCTTACCAAGTGGTCCACTGTTTCTTCAGCTTCTTTGCATAGGCGGCACTTACTGTCTGTTGCTGTCTTCTCAATTTTGACTTTGTATGCATTTGTCCTTAAGGCTTGGTCTTGTGCAGCCAGAATTAGTCCCTCGGTCTCTTTCTTCAATTTTCCTGCTCTTAGCCATTGCCAGGTTTTATTATTATCTGCTTTCCCAGCTATTTTTTTCATGTATTGGCCATGTAGTGCTTTGTCTTCCCATGCCTCTATTCTGTTCTTCATTTGGTCTTTCTTGTAGGCCAGTTTGGTCTCTCCAGTAGTTAGTAAGCCTTCCTGATATACTAATTTCAGTGCATCTTCATCATTGTTCTTCAGATATTCTTCCAAAGCCATTTTTTCTTCTTCAACCATCTGATGTACTTGTAGCATTCCACGCCCACCTATTTGCCTTGGTAGATAAAGTCTATCAATGTCACTGCGTGGATGAAGGGCATGATTCATTGTCATTATTTTTCTGGTCTGCCTATCCATTGCTTTTAGTTCTGCTTGAGTCCAGTCCACTATTCCAGCTGTGTACCTAATGACTGGGATTGCCCAGGTGTTGATTGCCTTTATGGTATTTCCTCCATTGAGTTTGGACTTTAAGATCTTCTTCACTCTCTTGATGTATTCACCTCTAATCTTTTTCTTGACTTCAGTGTGCTTGATGTTGTCAGCTTGAAGGATACCCAAGTATTTGTAGTATTCTTCCTCGTCCAGACTCTTAATGTTATTTTCGTGGGGCATCTTGATTCCTTCAGTTTTCACTATTTTTCCTTGTTTGATAGTAAGTGTGGCACATTTGTCCAAGCCAAACTCCATTACAATATCTTGGCTATATATACGGACAGCGTTGAGCAGCGATTCTATTTCAGATGATGTTTTTCCATACAGCTTCAGATCATCCATGTAAAGGAGGTGGGATAGTCTAGCAGATGTTTTTGATGTTTGATAGCCATGTCCTGAGTTATTCAGTATTGTTGACAGAGGAAACAGTGCAATAACAAATAGTAATGGTGATAATGAATCTCCTTGAAATATTCCTCTCTTGATATTAACCTCTCCCAGCTTTTCACCATTGATCTGCAACTGTGTCTTCCATTGTGCCATCGATCTTTGCACAAATTTTCTGATGTTTCTACTTACTCCTGTTATTTCTAGGCACTTGATTATCCAATCATGTGGCAGAGAGTCAAATGCCTTTTTGTAGTCAATCCATGCCACATTCAGGTTGGTCTTCCTTCTCTTGCAGTTTTCCAAGATCATTTTGTCTATTAGGAGTTGATCTTTTGTTCCTCTGCTATTGGGGCGGTTTCCTTTCTGCTCAGGTGGAAAGAGATTGTTTTCAACTAGATGCTGTTGTACTGCATCAGCTACCACACCAGTTAGTAATTTGAATGTTGTTGGTAAGCAGGTAATTGGCCTATAGTTACCTGGTGTTGCCCCTTTTGCTGGATTTTTCATTATTAGGTAGGTTTTCCCAGTTGTTAGCCACTTTTCAATTTCTCCTCCTTGTAGTATATTGTTGAACTGCTTGGCAATGAGTGGGTGTATAACAGTTAGATGTTTCAACCAAAACCCATGCAGTTCATCTTCACCTGGTGCTGACCAATTTTTGATTTTCTTTGCTCTTTTTTCTACCATTTTTGTTGTTATTACTAGTTCTTTCATTTCAACTTCTGTTTTATTTGCATCCACCTCTTTTAACCAAGCTGCATCCTTGTTGTATTTCTTTGGGTTATCCCATATCTGCTTCCAGAACTGCACTGTTTCTTCCTTGTCAGGTACTGACTGATTCCTTGCAGTTTCTCCATTGATGGATTGGTAGAAACGTTTCTGATTGGATTGAAATTGGAGGTTCTGCCTATAGTTTGCAATTCGAGCTTCATATCTACTGATTTTCCTGGCTATAGCTGTTATTTGTTGCTTTATTATTTCCAGTGCTTCCTTGATCTTCCTTGTTTCTAAGTGGTATTTCTTGATTAGGTATTCTTTGGTCTTCTTGTTCTTCAGCTTCTTTTCTTTCATCTGTTCTAGCTTGCTTGCATGTGATCTTAACTTGCTGATCTTATTTTCTAGTCTAACCTTCCATTTTTGTGGTGCACTGTTTGTTTGTTTTTCTTTTTTGTTGATTTTACATCCCAGGTATTCTGTTATAACTGCAGCTGTGTTGTACATTAATTGGTTTGTTTCTTGCAGTGAATTGGTGCTTATACTTG
The DNA here is from genome assembly GCF_016545835.1 of Crotalus tigris. Classification (NCBI taxonomy): domain Eukaryota; kingdom Metazoa; phylum Chordata; class Lepidosauria; order Squamata; family Viperidae; genus Crotalus; species Crotalus tigris. The sequence continues at coordinate 24,110 of NW_024097304.1, read as the reverse complement.
CTATTGCAGTATTTGCATCTTTTAATGCTTGTGCTAGCTGTTTCTTTGGAACAAGCTTCAATGCAGGCAGCCTTATTCTGTTGTTTTTGTGCTGTTCTAGATGCTCAGTTATTCTTTGTTTCAATTCTTTTATTTCTTTAGTTAGAGGGTTTTGTTCTTCCTGAGGAAGAGGTGCCTGGTTTCCAAATGAGAACAGTTGTATATCTCTACTGGATTCTTTCACTGCCAACTCCCCCTGGTTTGCCTCTACATTCTGAATTACTTCTTGTAAGGCTTTGATTTCTTTGCCCTGGGTAAACCTTTGCAGTTCGTCCAATTCTGTTTCTGTAAATACTTTATTTCGTGTTATAAATCGGCGTTGATCTGCTAGTCTCTGTTCTGTTATTTCTGATTCTGGATGTTGTTCTTTCCAGAATTCGTGCATTCGTTTTAGATATCCTCGTCTTGTTGGACTTGATCTGTAGTAACAGATCATTATTTCTTTGTTTTCCATCACTGTGTATCTGCGACGGGTAAACACCTTTTCTTCCAGTAGTTCTGCAGCTGCTGGCCCTGGTTGCTCAGCCAACAGTCCTGAGTCCTGTAACCCATTTTTCACCAGATATCCAGGAACTCCAATATCTAGTGCGGACCTTGTTAACCCGGGCGACGTCCGAGCCGGTATGGCATTCTGAAATTTACGTCTCACCATATTTTTTATGGGAGAGACACTCTTTGTCTGACTCCTCTGATGAGACCTGTCCAGTATGGTTGAACCTCTGGCATAGCTCTCATCTTCCTCAGAGTACACAAGCCCCACAACCACGTCAAGGTAGTGCTATTATTATTATTATTATTATTATTATTATTATTATTATTTAAAAATCTATTTAAAAACTACAGGACTAAAAAAAACAAATATTAGGTAAAGGACACATGTTAATAATAATGGAGCTAGCTCAGAATCTTGCCAAGGTCTCTAGGCCTGGCACAATCAGGTTTTAAGGGACTCTGGGAACTCAATAGGGATGGAGGTAGCCTTACTTCGGGTGGGTGGAGGATGCCCACCAGCTAGGACCAGCCAAATGGAGCTCCCTAGCCAACAACATGCTTGTTCTGCTGGAACTGGGGTGAGGGCTGGGCATAATTGGGCAGTAATGCTTCCTTAGATAACCCAGCTGCATGCCATGTAGGACTTTAAATATCAAAACCAGTATGTTGAATTTATTCTGTCTCAGGTTGCAGACACAGTTACTAAAGAGCTAAGCACATAATAGTAGACATCCACAACATTTCTTAATTCACCATGGTCAGAGATGTATATTTGGGTATTATCAACATACTGTTGACATCTTACCCATGGCATGAGATGAGGTTACTCAGTGGTCTCATGTAGATGTTGAATAGAAGAGGAGAGGGCATTGATTCCTGTAGCATCCAACACAGTAGGAGATAAGAGCAGGATCTCCCATCCCCCCAGTTAATTCTGGAATTAACTCCAGAAAATGTCTATGGAGATTCTCGGTCATGCAGGTCATGGTTGTCCCAAATGTGCTTTTTCATGAAGCAACTGGATTTTCTTTTTTCTTTTTGAAGACATTTTGCTTCTCATCCAAGAGGCTTCTTCAGCTCTGACTGTATGGTGGGGAATGGAAGGATTTATATTCCTTGCAGACAGCTGGTCATTTGCACTCTTTTAGAGAGTTGTTGATGCCACCTGGAGGCTTATTTATGTCTTCAGTTGTAGACTGAAGATAGATGATGTCATATCCTTCCCCCTCTGTTCTATCTTCCATCTATCTTCAGTCTACAACAAACTCCTTTCAATAGTTCCAAGAAGGCTCCACACCCATTTGCACTACTCAGGTGACCTTGCCGACACAATACCTTGCCATCTACCCCAAATACTTTGAACTGATCCAGAATGGTACTGAAGTCTGCCAAGAAGTCCAATAGAGCAAGGATAGATGCACAATCCCACCCTACTCAAGCCAAAAGTGCATCCAATGCCATTTCCAGGTTTGAATCCTGATTGAAAGGATCCAGATAATCTGATTAACTGATCATTTTAATAATTTCACAGATGGAACCAAAAATTCTTACCCATTTGAAGAGAATGAAGTGTTTTTTAAATTAATTTCATTAGCTTGACATATAAATCAACCTAAAGAAAGTCTTTTGTGCTAGAAACAGCTGTTGATTTGAAATGAAATAGGGGCACAAAATATGGGGACAAATTATCATACGGTGTACATCTCTCAATCTCTCCCTCATATACATTATATGTACTTCAAAAGTGCAGAACATAGCACCATAGGGCTGCATGCACTGTCCAAAAGCCTTTGGTGAAAACCCTAAGATCCACAAAAACAGCTACTAAATTGTAGTTCTGATTGTCAATGCTGCAAATACTGTATATTCTTGCTTTGACAATATGCAAAACTGTCTGGTATTTATTGGGTTAATACTTAGCTTAGACTGGGAGGGGAAAAAAAGCCCGGGAAAGAAAGAGGAAGTAAACTTTTGACCTTCTCACTAATTGGATAATGTGACCTGTGACTGCATGAGAAGGGAAGGGTTTAGCAAGGAAAGCTTGATGCCAGCGAAAGGAAGTTCAGATTCTGGCATCAACCCGTCCATCATGGTGACCGGCAAAACTGTAGCTCTGCAATAAAGATTTTAGGAAACATGCCTGAAAGTTCTTTGAAGTGCTTCATTAGTCGGAACATGTGACATCATGCCAGAATCTAACACTCTTTTCAAACTGAACTCCATCAGCTGCCTCTATGCCTGAGAGGAGCTGGCAAAGTTTCGGGGAAGATCTCATTATGGAGAAAGAAAGATTGCCTGAGACCAGCCCCATGGCTGCAACAGTTTCCCCGGGGGGGAAAGCAACAGCCAGCAAGCCGGAGGAGAGAGAAATTTGGCAGATTTCCCAGCTGAGAGCGAAGACTTCAAAAGCAGAATGGACAGATAACACAGTTATGGGTGAGTCTTTGGAAAGATTTCAAAACTTAGAAATGAAAAACAGAAATCAGTTCCTACAAAGTGAAACCTTCAACCCGTCCATCATGGTGACCGGCAAAACTGTAGCTCTGCAAATAAAACTTTAGGAAACATGCCTGAAAGTTCTTTGAAGTGCTTCATTAGTCGGAACATGTGACACTGATGTTATGAATGCTGGAAAAAAATAAATAATAAGATCCTATATTATCAAGAACATCTATATCTATTCTTCAAGCATGTATGATAATGCCTATGAAACATCTCTCCTACAGTCACCATTAGTATAAAGTCAATGAAAATTGATAGATTATTGGAGTGCTCCAGATTTGTAACTATTAAACAGAACTATGGCCAACCATTCAGAAATATATTCTACTGACTTGGGAAAATTCAGGAAGTGCCTATACCAAAACAGTGTTCCTCCAAAACAGAATGGAGCCTTTTGATCCTTTGTTATGCATATTTTAGAGATACAGATATGATGCAAACAAAAATTTATGTATTTCTTTGCAAACAGACAAGATACATGCTGTCAGTCCAAATGAAATTTGCTTTTTTCCTAAATTTCTGAGTTTTGCAGTTGATGTACATATACAATCATCAGAAATTTCTTTTTAAGGTCAAGAAACAAACAGGAAAGAAAACAAGCCTTTATCATACAACAGGAACTTGTTTTTTGAAAGATGTATGATTTGGTAAACAATGGACAATTGAATTTTCTAAGGATACTTTACCAACAGTGTAAACTAAAACAGTTACATATTTTGAGAATTTACATACATAAGTACAATGAAACATAACTGTGAATATTTCATTTTACATATTTAATTCTTTTAGTTTGGAGTCCCTGTAGCTTCTATTTCCCCTAGTCAAGTACTAATGGTATTTCTTTTTTACTATTCACAGTGGTTTACAAAAGAAGATTGTTAAGAGTCTTTTCTGTATTTTTATGTGTAAGTTTTTCTTTATCCCCTTTATTTAGTGATTGTGGGAATGATAATTCAAATCTTGAAAGGGATCATTTCTTAAATGTCATTTTTGTACAGTTAAAATATCCATATTCACTGCCATTCTGAAAGAAGTAAAGAGTGTGGGAGACAAGCATAAAGGTATAATTCCCATGCCATTCAAATCAATGGTTTTTTTTTTTTTTTAGAGAAGGAATTTAGGCAAATCGTTAAAAATAAGTAACCCACTTGAGCAAATAAAGCAACAGTGTTGCATAAACTGTTGGATCCAAGTTTTATTCTTTCAATATATGAATTCCTTCTGAAACTTATCAAATGGCATGATTTTGGAGTGGTAGCAACATTTCCCCAATTAAAAAAAAATCTTTTATTACTTATAAGGGTAAGAATAATATAGGAAAAGATTAAAAGGAGAAAGAGGAAAACAAATGTTTGCAAATCTAAATCACCAATTTTATGACAAATAGATGATAGATAATGAGAGGAGATAGATAGATAGATAGATAGATAGATAGATAGATAGATAGATAGATAGATAGATAGATAGATGCTTTTTTTGTCATAGAATGCATGGAACGGCATTCCGGCACCTTTTTTCAACAGAATTTGTGGAACTAAAAAAAGTTCAGTCAGACCTTCCAACTTATTGCGAAAAAAAGAGATCTCACAAGGAGTTGGAAGGTCTGACTGAGCTTTTTTTACTCCCACAAACTCTGTTTCCCTGCAGCAGAAGAGAAACACGCCAGAGCTGGAAAGCAGGTTAGCAAAGAAATGCTTTGCTAAAGAGGAGCTGTGCCAGGAGGAGAAGCGGCAGGAAATGGGATGCCATTTCCAGAAAGAAGAAGGGAGATGTGGGCAATGCAGGGCAGCAAGCAAGTGCTATTCTCTGCTCTGCATCCCTGCGCAGAGCTGCTCTGTTCTCCATTCTCTGTGAGACAGGAGACAAAGGACTGGCGGAGGAAGGCAGCAACGGAGGCTTGTGCTGCCCAGTCATGGCACAAGCCACAGGAGAGTTGGCGGACAAGGAGGAGGCAGCTGTGGGGCAAAGCTTAAAGAAAGCCCCTCCACCAGCACACAGCAACAGCGAAGCCGTTCACCATCACTCCCCCCTGGCTCTGAAATGGCAGAGTGGGGCTGGGCCTACCCCGCCCATCCCATCCACTTTTGCATGGCAATCTGGCTTGGGAGGGGAGTGAAAGGTTGCCAATCAAGGAATGTCCTGGTGGGGAGGGGGGAGCTGAGTTCCAGCATATTTTTTCTTACAAAAAAGCACTAGATAGATGATAGATAGATAGATAGATAGATAGATAGATAGATAGATAGATAGATAGATAGATAGATAGATAGACAACAGACAACAGATAACAGACAGACAGACAGACAGACAGTATCTAGTTCAGAATATAATTTAGAATTCTGATCATACTGTATGTTTTCAGCCTGTGGTTCTAAAATTTTCACTTAGCTGTGCCCGAAACTTCTTTGTGAGAACAAAATTACATCTCTCCACTATCCAGCATTTTCTTAGTTTAAGCTTATAGGTCATTTGAGACACTTGATTGGCTCAGATATCCAGCCCTTCAAGTGCACTTGATCAATGTACCACTTACTCATATTGTAAAGTAACCTTTATTGATTTCTTATTGGCGGCTTTTCATAGAATAGGTTGCTAGAGATAAGGATCCCTTTTCATTCACCTGTCCTATATTGCAGGCCCTTATCTCTTTTTAAACACAATATATAGCACGCAGTCTCAAGTGTCTCAAGGGAAATCAAAGCAGTGGGTCAAAAGAAGGGAAAAGTCATCTTGCTTACATGGAGGATTTCTGCTGTGATTAGAGAATCTAATCTAAAGAGCTCCAATGGATGTATGACAAGCACTTCATTAATTGTAATTTACCATTCTTCTCTTTTTGCTTCTAATTTACTTGATTCCAACACTGAATGCCATTACAAAGTGATTTAAATAATTGTTCCTTTTATGCATTCATGAAATTGAGAAACATTGTCTTTTAGAGTCCGTGTTCCTCTGTGTGTATATGTGTGTGTGTTTGTGTGTGTGCATTCATTGATACTTAGACATATTAATTGAATAGTTCCAACTGCACACAAGAATATGTATTGATAAATCAGAGAGAACCAGGCACAGGGGTCAAAAAATCAAGTCGGCAGTTTTAATTAATTCTATAAATTATTTTTACTTTGCTCTAGTTTATTATTCATAATTAGTGCCCTGATTTTTAAAAAATATATAAGAACAGTGCATCAATACTATAAATATACAACATTCTGAAATAGATTATAGACCAAAAGGCAGGGACTGGGTAAGAACAACTGGTACAGAATATAGAAAAGTTAGTACTGGAGAGGAGAAAAAGATAAAAGACAACCTTGCAAAATATTGGTATTCATCAGTAGCTATTTATAAAGAAATGATTCTGTGACTTGTGATATTATCAGTCTGGAAGAGACAGGAAAGAAGGTTTTCCATGACACAAAAAATCAGCAAGTTTTATTTTTACAGATTAGAACAACAAATTTCTGAACTGTAATCTTTCAGTGCTGATTCGGGAACAAAAAGCAAGACTACAAAAATCTTATACAAAAGAAATAAAAAAGAAATTAGCCAAATATTTTTTTTGTGCCCACAAATACCTATTGTGGCAAAGCACATAGGCAACCTACAGTGACATGTTGCAAGGCATTTAAGGATAAAATGGCTTATCAACATGTCATGCCTCAGCTGACGCAAGTTTGATTGAGGCATCTAACTGATATCTGGCCACATTTTGTGAGATTAATTTAAACTTTCAAGTTTTGAAGCTATCCTTCAAGATTGATTTGATCTACCTAGAAAAATTGATTGATGGAATCCAGGGTATGATAAATGCATCTCCACAGAGGGGTCATCAGATAGATCGAAAGAAGCAAAAATACGCCTCTTCTTTATTCGGCAAAGTTTGATTTTTAAACAATTCCATGCAGTTGCTGAGGAAGTGATTCACATGGCTCAAGACTTATAAATAATTTGGAAGAAATATATTTATGTATTGAGACTCATTAGGCTTCAGACCTATTTATCATTTTTCTGTTTATTATCTTGAAAATGGGGAAACTCATTCTCTCTCTCTCTCTCTCTCTCTCTCTCTCTCTCTCTCTCTCTCTCTCTCTCTCTCTCGGAACTGGAAAATACAGGCAGTCCTCAATTTATGACTGTAATTGAGTCCAGGATTATGATCATGAATTGTTGCAGTCTAAGTCAAGGTATCACATAAACAGACTCAATTTCTTGGTATTTTTTTTTTTGCAGTAGTCATTAAGAGAATTTGACTTCCCAAGTTGAAATCAGAAACCAGCTGAGAAGGTTGCATATTGCAATCACATGACTGCAGGCTGCAACGAATTGTAAATTCAAGCCAGTGGCCAAGCATTCAAATTGTGATCTCGTGACTGCAGTCATTGTCATAACTTTGAGAACAGACCATAAATCAGTTTTATTGAGGCTATCATAACTGTGAATCATTGTTAAACAAATGGTCATAAGCTGAGGACAGCCTATAAAAAATAATTGGTTAATGAAACACCTGCCATTATTTTTTTAAATTATTGGTTATCATTCATACTGTGTGTACATTTGTGTGTGTGTGTGTGTGTGTGTGTTAGTGTGTATAAGAACCCTGGTGCTGCCATGGATAGAATGCAGTATTGCAGGCTAACTCTGCCTACAGCTTGGAGTTTGATCTTGACAGGACTCAAGGTTGACTCAGCCTTACAACCTTCTGAGGTTGGTAAACACACATGGGAATAACAAGATTTCATTAAATACTGTATATTTATACAATTTTAAAAAATATATAAAAAATAAAATTCTAGATAATTTAATGGTTTCTCCAAGCATTTACTTTGATTGATAAATAAATACATGGATAAATAAAATATTCATTTCTTTTGGTTCACTTAGAACAGGGGTTCCAAACTGCAGAGTCTTGGCCCACTCGGAACTGGGCCACAGAAGTGGTGAGTAAGCGTGTACATGTGCAGCTCCACTTACATGAGCAGTGAGCAAGCATGCATGCAGAGCTCCATTTGTGCGTCTGCCCACCACTTACACTAATGGAGCTGCGCACATGCATCCAAAGCCGGGCAGATTGGGGATCGCTGACTTAGAAAGTTATTGACTTTTGAAGTATTTTGTATTATTGGGACTAGCAAATTTACCACAGGTAATGCTAGTAAATTTTGTGTTAGGAAAAAACAAATGAGAAGGCTAATATTAAATTGAAAATAAATAACTCTGAATACAGCAAAACCCTTTATAAATTATGCATGGTAACCCAAACCCAGCAAATATGATTAGGAAGTTGCTTTTTCCAGTATGAATACTTGGCCATAATCCATTATTATCTATTATCCAAAAACTCAAACAGTTTTGGTTAATCTGTGACAGGCTCAAGGAACCAGAACGACACTGTGAGTTAATCAGAAAGATATATTTATTTCTACTCACCTATTTACAAGAATCTTGCCAGACTAACTGCAGTCTCTTGGGAACAATCACATAAGCACTCCAAGGAGTGCTCCATTGCTTCCTCTCCTTCAGAGATTCCAGACTAGTCAGTCTCTTAACTCCTCCCCCACTTTAGCTAAAACCTCTTTAACATCTGTTTGCTACTTTTTTTCTTATGTAAAAAAAAAACCCTTTGCATCCTTATCCTGCAAAGAAAATGTCTGCCTAACATTTTATTTTTGCTTCTTCACTACCTTCCTCCACCCATGCTAGGATATCCCAAAGGTGCATTTTCAAAAGGCAACTGGACTTTCTTTGTTTTTGCTTGAAGACATTTAACTTCTCATCCAAGAAGCTTCTTTAGAACTGAAGAAGCTTCTTGGATGAAAAGTGAAATGTCTTCAAGCAAAAAACAAAGAAAGTTCAGTTGTCTTTTGAAAAAACACTATTGGGATAACCATGACCTGGATGACTGAAAATCTGCACAGACATCCTAGAAGATATCCCAGATGTAGCTCAAACAGTATAAGTGGAATCTAGTTTGAATGTCTGGTTTCATATTCCATGATATCAATTGTAAACCAGTGGTTTTTTACCCCATCCTTACCTGGTTTTTTGCAGGGCATATATATGTTTAAATTATAAGTTTCTATTTGAGCTGTGGAAAAAATCTGAAAGCGTGTTTTACTTTGACAATGCTTTCAACAAAGTATCTCTTTGAAGGAGCATCATGAAAACTTGGAAGCTTTTGCCTCTAAATAGCCAAGAAAGAATGCACAGAATATACAGTAGTTTCACTTCATATCCCTTTTCTGACTCTTCCAGTACCCAGAGATGATTCAGAAGTGAGGCATAGTGTCCCAGCATTGTGAATTGCATCCTCGCTGCACTTCAGCAAAGCAAAAGGTACTGTCTCTGAGGCACAAAATATCTTATAGCGAACAAAGCCCAACTGTCCCAATGTTTAGTATGCTATATGTGGACAAATAGACAGACAAAGAGATGTGGAGCAAGAGAGACTCCTTGTCTTAGAAGAATGAAAAACAGTTGGCTGAATAGATGGAATAATCTTTGAACAAGCATGTGTGGGAAGAATCCAGAGAAAGAAATATTTTGGGAAACATTAAAAAGGCAGAATATATTTATCCAAAGGAATAATGGAGAAGATCTTAAAGGTAAAAAAACAAGTTCAGTTTTCTTAATAGCCCCAAGCAAAAACTAAGGCAGAGGCCAGCTTTTAGAAATGCAAATTTAATAAGCCATTCAGGAAGGTTGGGGCCAGTTAGAAGCAGAGATTAGGAAGACAAAGACCTCTAAAATCTACATACCCCACCCAAAGACATGACCTTTGGTAACATAATAGGATTAACTCACCAATACCAAAAGGGCACACTCAGACTTAGGTCAAAGTACATGTCACAGGAAATACAAAGCCTCAGACAGGAACAGGAAACAACCTCAAGAGCCCCAGAAGGTATAAAAACCCACTATTCCCTGCTCTATGTGGTCGGCTTCTAAGAAGGTTGGAGTTTATTGAAGAGCAGAGCCAGACAGATGCATGGCTCTGGGAAAGCTGAACACATAGAGCAGGGAATGGTGGGTTTTCTAAAGCAGTCTCCATTTTGTTTATTCCCAGCTTGGACTAGACTCTGATGAAGATCTTTCTTTCTACCCATGCATGTTCAAAGTTCTTCATAACTTCAATGTTCAAAAGAATACTCAAATTAAAAATATAATCCAAGCACTTTTAATTTTGCTTCCAATACCATACAATTGGAAGAGGAAGTCTGTCTTTCATAATGACCAAATATAAATATGAGAGAGAGAGAAATATAGTTCTGCAGAGTTACTTAATGCCAAAAGCTCATATATATAGATGGCTAATTGTGTGGGAATTTGTAGAGCTAGACAAGACTGAGAATTTTTTTTCACTGAGGAAGACTTCATGAATTTCATTGCACCAAGCGGCCCAAAGAACAGATATTTATTTCTAACTTTAGACTAAAAATATTTTGCAAATATAGTTACATTCTTGAAACATGGAAATACAGGGCAGGAAGCCTTAGTTTTACTCTAGATTTGGTGTTGAAAGTTCTGTCCATAAGGAAGCAAGTGTGTCTTCAGATGTTACCTGGCATGTAAATTGTTTACATTATAAATAATTTATAATTGAGTGCAATTAGTTTATTACACACACACACACAGAGAGAGAGAGAGACACAAAACCTCATTTAGAAGTAAATTTTCCCATCACATATATATCATTGACAAGATCAGAGCTGAAATGGCATCTTGACATTTGTTTTAGAAATTATTTGGAAACCAAGCTGTGACTTGCAAATTGCATAATAGTATTGAAAGGATTAAGGGAGGTAAAACGTAAAAAGGCATTAAGAAACCTTAAAACAGATCTCTCCAGATCAGTGAACAGATCTTAAAATACCAGTTCTATGTAACAAATTACAAAGTACAAAAATAAAAAAACCCATCCTTTCCATATAAATTAAGGGTATTTAAATGGCAGTGAATGATCAGTAAACAGTTCTTAGTCTAGACTGGCTGCAAAGCTGCTCTAATCAAATTTGAAACACTAGGGGGAAAAAATTGTTGTGAATTGCACAGAGTTGTGCTTTAAGTTGCTGAGTCATATAAATCCGGTCAGTCAGTAAATAAATAGGGTGTTTTTTAATAAAAGCATAAAATTTTCAAACTTCTATATTAACAAAGTAAAGAATGCAACTTACAAAACTAATTAAAGGAGAGAAGCAACCTTGAATTAAGGAGAAATTTTCTGTCAGTTAGAAAAAATAATTAGTGGAAAAACCTGCCTCCAGAAGTTGTGGATGCTCCAACACAGGAAGTTTTTAAGAAGAGATTGGATAAGCATTTGTCTAAAATAGTATAGGTTTCTTTCTGAGCAGGAGATCAGACTAGAAGACCTACAAGATCTCCTTCAACTCTGTTATTCTGTTAAATATGATGAATTAAATTATCTAGTCTTTGAAACTGAAGGCTTTAAAAATGGAAAGCTGTGTGGCTTCAACCATGTTTCTGATGCTATTTTTATTCTTCTTAGGCTCTTTATTAGCTTGTTATATCTATACAAGTGTGATTACAAGAGTCTCCTTCTTTCTGTCAGATAAATTTCTTAGGTGAAAGCCAATTAGTTTTTCAGTAGTCCTGTGAAAATTCTTCAAAAAAAGGTGCTTTACAACGTAACTGGCAGCAACTTCGAAAGCAAGCATACAGGCCTGATAAAGACTGGAATTGCTTTAACAATCAAAAAAGAGGGATTCTAAGACTTGCACACCTCTATTTTCCAGTTTATATTATTGGATTTTTGGCGGTGATAACCTGCACTGTATGACAGATGCTGATAATTCAATCTATCTAAAGATGGTGGACATAGCTGAGACGTGAATAAGAAAGAATATGCAAACATAATTTAATGGAGAATATAATCTTGGTAAATATCTGTGGAGATTTTCAGTCATCCAGGTTGTTCTATTTCTTGCATTGGTAGGCATTGAAGAGGCAGGAGTAACAAACAGGTTCTTCTTTATTTCAGGCTGAACAGAACTCAGAACAAGATGGCTCCGCCCCTATTTATACATTCACCCTGGGGCGTTGCCAGTCAATGAATGCAACGTATTTTTCCACTCAAATGCATCCCAGTCAGCCCTTGCAGACAGCAAGTTGGACCAGCAGGCCACATGGTCTGCTAACGGTTTCAGGGCAGCTCACTGCACCGGTTCCCAATTAAGCCCAATATATAACACAGGTCATAACTGTCTCAAAGATGCTTTTTATCTCAGGGCTGCCACCAAGAAGAGGGAGTCAAGCTATTCTCCAAAGCACCTGAAGGCAGGACAAGAAGCAATAGATGGAAACTAATCAAAGAGAGAAGCAATCTAGAACTAAGGAGAAACTTCCTGACAGTTAGAACAATTAACCAGTGGAACAACCTGCCTGCAGAAGCAGTGAATGCTCCAACACTGGAAGATTTTAAGAAGAGACTGGACAGCCATTTGTCTGAAATGGTATAGGGTTTCCTGCCTGAGCAGGGGGTAGGACTAGATAACCTCCAAGATCCCTTCCAACTTTATTATGATTATGATTATGATTACTACTACTACTAGTAGTAGTAGTATTTTCAAAAGGCAACTGGACTGTTTTTTCCTTGAGGAAGAAGAAGAAGAAAACATTTCACTTCTCATCCAAGAAGCTTCATCAGTTCAGATGGTGGGTGATGGAAAGATAGGTACTAACATTGTCAGTATTGTTAGTACCTATACTTCCATCCCCACACCATCAGAACTGATGAAGCTTCTTCAATGAGAAGCAAAACGTTTTCTTCTTCTTCCTCAAGGAACAAAACAGTCCAGTTGCCTTTTGAAGAAAAAAAACAACTTTGAAATAATCTTGATAAGCAAACTAGTGATAGGAATGAAAAAGTTATTCTCTTTATCTGAAATGGATAGAAAGAGTTACATTTTCAAGTGAACAATCTCCCTGTCACTTGCAATGCATTCTTAAACTCTGAAATTAAATCCCAAAATTAGAAAGCAACTTTAACTTTTAACTTTTGTTACCGTATATGCCGGTGTACAAGGCGACCCAGCATATAAGATGACCCCCGTCTTTATCGCCGAGCCGCATTCCTAGAACGTCGTCTTATACGCCGGAAATTACCAGTATTTCCGGCGTATAAGACGACTCGGCATATAAGACGACCCCCGTCTTTGGCGCCGATTTTAGCGCTCACGGAAGTCGCCTTATATGCCGGCATATACGGTAATAAGGATGTTGTCATGTTCTTCCATATTAACCACCATAAAATAAAAAATATGTTCCTATTTCCTAATCGTATTTATGCTTAACTTTCTTTCTTCCATTCCATTCCACCTTGTTGCTGCATTTTCCTTTGTAGCACTATAGGATTTGGTGATTTTCAGTCATCCAGGTCATGATTGTTCGAAAGGTGCTTTTTTAAAAGGCAACTGGACTTCCTTTGTTTTTGCTTGAAGATGTTTCGCTTCTCATCCAAAAAGCTTCTTCAGTTCTGAACAGAGGAAGCTTCTTGGATGAGAAGCAAAACATCTTCAAGCAAAAAAAAAAAGAAAGAAAGAAAGTCCAGTTGCCTTTTGAAAACACATCTTTGGAATAGCACTATTGTACTGGCTTTTTTATATAAAAAAGAATAAATATAATATATAGACAACAGCAAATAAATGGATATAGTAGCACTTGAGCAATATCAGGGATGTAGTCCCAAAGATGCTTTTTCACGAGGCAACTGGATATCTGGATGACTGGATGACTGAGATGACTGAGAATCTCCATAGACATTAGGGACGTTGGGCTTGGATAAAAATTGGACTGTAGGCTAAACTGGAAAACTGTCTTCTTTCATGATCTTTTTTTTAAAATGTACAACTATTTCCATACTATGAAATATTACACCTGAATGCATCCATGAAATCACGAAGAGTTCAAGTCTACCTCAAGTGAGATAGTATTTGGGAAGAGCATGTAGTATTTGGGAAGAGCATGTAGTAAGCACTGTCTGGTCTAGGGCAACTTAATTCCTACAACACTGTGCAAGCAATGCATACTCTGTGCATGTAATTTGCATTATACAAATACCGTAAACTACTATAATATTTTAATTCTTTTTATATATGTACCAATTCATATTTGCTCTGATAAAAGTTACGAAAAAAATAACCTGAGCATTTTTCAGTATATGTGAATATATGGACAAAACAGTCATTCTTAAATTCCTATTCCTGCTGACATAATTTATCGTAAATTTAAGTATGCACACCTTGGCAATGGCATTAAAATTGCAGTCTTTTACCCTCTTTCCTGGAAAGGAATAGACAAATCTATCTATTTCCAATTTTATATATTCCATTTTACCCAATTCTAATTTAGTCTACTATAATTATTGGGGAAACTATTTATTTTTATATGAGGTTTCCCCTAATACATAATTTCCTGTGCAATTTGGGAGCTGAGAAATGCATTGTAAAATGTGAAAAAAATTCATCATCTGCATCCGGTAATCCAGGACGTTTCAGTGAGGTAGGTTATCTTAAAAATGTGGATCCAGATAAAAACCTCCATTGGCCTAAGAAGTCAGGATTCCTTGAAATGTTTCTTTTGCTCATTGCCTGCATTCATGAATATTAGAAATGAAATCATGCAGTTTCTCTCTTATCACTCAGATAAGGCAATGAAGGCAGAAGCAAAAATTGGATAGGTTTAGATTGTTAGTTTGTTAAATACCAATCCACAAATAATTCAGAATTCTCTCATATAATTCTAAGACCATTTTTTAGCTCCACTGAACTGCATGATTTCCTTATTTAATCCTGAGATTAACAGTCGGCTCAAAAAGCTTTTAAACTCATATTGAAAAGCCAAGGAAATATTGTATGGCAAGTGTCTGGCATGATCTTCTCAGTGTCAACATAAGACTTATATACAGTTAAACATAATTGAAAGTTCAGATATTACCAGTATATTAACCTGGACTGGAGTCGATCCTTAATGCAAGTGACTGAGTGCACTTTTTGTAAGTGTGAGTCCTTGAATAGATTTTTTTTTTTAAGTGTAAGGGCCTGGTACATTCTAAAAGTACTATTCCTGCAAAAAAAAATAATTACTAATACAACAATGTGGTAGGATATTAGGAAAGTATTTTTAGCCAATTTTTCTACTAAAACTTTTTGGGAGATGCTGCTGTCTGTCTGGGATCTCTTGTGGAATAAAATATTTTAATCAATGGTATTTAAAAAAAAAAAAACAGGGGAAAAAAACAAGGAATAAACCTGGCTATAAACATCTAGTATTTTAGCTCCAAGACATCATTTGTCCAACAAGTTGTAGTTTGATTTAGTTTTAGAATTATAAATAAATAATGTAAAGTTATTTATCATAAGTAATAGTAATAATATAAATCCAGTTTGATGTAGTAGTTAAAGGTATTGATCTAAATCAGGGGTGTTAAACTGCCAGCACGCGGGCTGGATGCATCATAGCCCGCGTGCTGGCAGTTTAACACCCCTGCACCCACTCCATTTCCGGCAATGGCTAAAAAGTCGTGATATGTCATGACACGTCACGTGATGTTGCGAGTTTGACACCCCTGATCTAAATGGTGGGAGACTATGAGTTCTAATCTTGCATTAGGCCTGAAGCCAGCTGGGCGATTTTGGACCAGTCACTCCCTTTCAGCCCTAAGAAGAAAACAATGGCAAACCACTTCCAAAAATGTTGCCAAGAAACTGCGGGGATATGTAGTTGCTGAGAGTGTTGAAGGCACAGATACATGCACAGAAATAGTAAGAACAAGAAATGGAGGACAAGAATGCAACAAGTATATGCTGTCATCTCCATTTGCACACATTAGGGGATGCAGAATCTCCATGGGAGGTTCATGGTTCACTAAGGCAAAGTAGGCATATAGCAGTTCTATATCACTTCAAAATCCAGTCCACTCCATTTATTAATTATTCCTTAAATTTAAAATTGAGCTCAGAGACCATGAAGGACTCCTTAATCACATTTATATAGTCACTCATCTCAGATATTGACACTAAATTACAGGTCAGTGAGAATCCATCTTGATTTGATTCATTGTGGGAGATTAAGGATTTGAAGAATTTAGGTCAATATAACCAGAACTCAGAGATTTGGAGATCTAAGATTCAGTTCTGGAGGGGAAAAAAAAGGATTAGCCCAGAAATTCTAATGGGAAAATTTTAGAATTTCTAAAGCTTTAGTCTATTTGTTTCTCCTTTTGGCAGAAGAAGATGAAAATCACTGAAATAGCAGACTCTTTAGAGAATCTTGATTTCACCAACTTTCAGTTGTATATACTCAAAGATTTTACTGCAGTAAAATTTAAAATATCCCCCTGTAACTCATTGAAAGGAAGAATTACAGGGATAAGAGAAGGAAAATACAAGAGCCATCTGTCTAGTGTAACAACTGATACAGTATTTGATGAAACCAGTGGAGAAAATGTTCAACTTCAAGAATAAAAATGCTATAAAAATAAATTCTTAGATCTCTATTTGCTGTTCCAGGGTGCCAGACATCATGTGCCATTGTCTGATCACTTGGCTTTCCGAATAGTATAGCAGGTTTGATCTTTTCAATGACAAACCTCATCCCCAATCATTGGCAATACTTAGCTGTCTCCAAGTTATGCCTTGTGGGCAATTCTCTATGTCAATAAAGGCAGCAGGAACAGGATGGCTGAGCGAGATACAATGTCATAAAGATAAACAAGCCTAAGAGGAAGAAGATGGCACAGAAAAATTGGTATTTACACCATTTTAAAGGAGGAACAGATTGGGGGCTCTTTGTGAGTATTAGCCTCTGGTTCTTCTACCTATCTCCCAAGGTCATTTTCACCTATCATTACAACAAAGGTCATGTATGGTGTAGTGGTGAATTTGTCAGCTTAGAAACCAGGAGGTCTGAGTTCCAGGACTCCCCAAGCTGCACTTGGAATAGCTTATATTCTGTAATGATGCCTTGAAACTATCAAACAAAAATATCTCCCTATCCAGGTCCTTGGGAAGGACTTGATAGGTAGATAAAATACCAAATCCAGTCTAAACATTTGGCTGACTGTGCAACCAATCGTAATATTTAGGATGATATTTGATGGAACTTCTGTGGATTTGGATAGTCTGTCTGAAAACAAATACATTAACAACATTTGTCTCTGGAGGCAATCCAGACACTGAACAAATTTGTAGGTCAGATTTTCCATTCTCAGCATTGCAAATTCTTAAGAAAACTTACCTTTACTTAAGCAGGAATGTGCTGGGTAGTCCAGGTTTTGTCTCAGGGCTATTTGCACTCACCCCAGACCCTGTCTTAGTAGAGTGGTCTGAAATCTTGGGAAAAGTCCTCCAGCTGAAGGGATGCATTGCTATCATTATGCTAACGTTTTTTGATTCATCTCCTCTATGGTAGTATATGTCAGCCTTACACCTTTAT
This sequence comes from Crotalus tigris, assembly GCF_016545835.1. Classification (NCBI taxonomy): domain Eukaryota; kingdom Metazoa; phylum Chordata; class Lepidosauria; order Squamata; family Viperidae; genus Crotalus; species Crotalus tigris. Next base: position 6,629 of record NW_024097304.1, on the reverse strand, counting down.
TATACACTGCATGATTGTCTGACTAATCTTAACAAAGGCCAGCTATGGCTGAATAAGCAATGGATTATCGCCACAAATGGTGATCAACAGGATCCAAGACTTTGCACTCCCTGAACTGCAAAAATGCTGACAATTTTTTGGGTATCTCTTAGTATGCAGACATGGATACTATGGATTGGTTCAAAGGAAGGGGGACACCCTTTGCTCAGCATCAGTTTTTGGTAGGGCCAATGCACACCCTCCATCACTGTTTTTGAGCTTAAAGTCATTCCCACTAAATTGAGACCTTCCTGAGAACTGTAGCAACATGCTAGTGCCAGAGACAGGTGCCCATCTGCTTCTGACCACAAGGTTAGAAAGCAACCCAAGTTAGTTACAGTCATTGCTAAACATTTTAAAGATCTCTTTAAACAATAAATCACTAAATGGGTGGAGATTGTTAAATGAGGCAATTTTGAAGCTAAATCGATAATGTGTGTTATTTTTGATGGTCCTCACCCAGTCTAACAAATCTCCCATGTGGGCAGCATGTTCACACAGCCCATGCACAGAAGCTAGAACTTCATACTTCTTTGTCCCTGGTGACTTTTGACAATGCTGTGGAAACTAACCTGATGATGCCCATTGAGGTCAATGTACCAGTAGGGCAAGTGGCACCAGTATCGTTCAGGTTTGGAGTACAAATGTCCCCAGGAATTTAAGGGCAAATGCATCCCAATGCATCCCTGAAGAATTTTAATGGGGTGATGATGGTGGTATAATTAACAATTGAATAACAGAAGTAAATAATCTTTTTTTCTAAATGGTAAAGTCTTCAGAGCCAAGTGTTGTCTTTTCAGTTCTGGAATTGAGTAACCTGGGAACATTCCATATCAAGAGATGGTAGTGGATTCAGTAACAGATCCTTAATTGCTGTTTTGCAGCACATTGTACACAATAAGCACTGAAACTCTTTGGAAATGCCTTGTTTAAAATACATTTAGCCATTCAAAGTCAATATATATATATTCCCTCGAGAAGCAGAAGTGCCTTGAAGGCATTTCTGAGCGAGAAGAACTATTTCCACAGCTTATGATGCTCAGCAACAGCAGGTGGGTTGAAACAATAATGGAAGACAGTGCTTATTAAGTATTTAAGAATCTATTTGGCTGCTTGTTTTGTTGTTTCTTGTAAAACAGCACCAATAGTATAAAGCCAATATCAGCACCAGAGGACTCTCCCACACAACAATCTTTGGGAAGCTGAGGTCAGAGCAACACCTCCCCTCTGCTCTCCTAATATCATTTTTATGGGAAATAATAAAAATATCTTCAGGGCAATCACATGATTTTGCTGCTGCAGCAAACCCAAATGAATGACCGAAGAGATGAATGGCTGGCTCTCCATCTGTATTTCATTGTAGAAAGGGCATGCATTATGACTCAAGGGTTTTCCTTGGGGCTCAGCTAATACACTTCTTAGCTTGACCAGCATAAATCTGGACCCACTTTCTGGTGCTTCTATTGCCCATATACTTTGAATTAAAATACACTTTATTTCTTTTACATGTTGTCCATATGGTAGGACAATACAATGGCGTCTGGCAGTCATGCAGGCTGAATTGGGCTTACCTTCTATATATCTTAAGCCATAAACCTCTACCCATTTATCTACATTTAAAACCCCATTACAGTTGTTTGGATTTATCTGTAAGTCACAAGAGTAAGCAAACTGGAGGGGAGGGAAGAACTGGGTGCATATTGAAATTTGAGAGCCATATGCTACAAAATGACTGCTCAGATGGGTGCAATCACAAAACATTTATTTACCAGAAGGCAAAATAGTGAGATTGTTCCCCATTTTCCCATATATGTTTGTTTTTCATATTTTTTAAATGTCCATCTCCTCTGGAAAGGACCCTGGAATATCCTGTTCTGTTCTACATCTTCGGGAGGTGAGTAGGTACTTTTCCAAGAAAAATTGTCAGCTGAAGGCAAATCAACATTTCCCTGTGACATTGAATGATATTCAAGAAAACAAAGATAAGACAATCAATTATAATTTAGAATCAGATGGAGCAAGCAGATGAGGGAGATGGTGATCATTTCTTTATTTATATCCTGCCTTTATTATTTTCTATAAATAAGGCAGCAAACATATCTAATACTCCTTCCTTCTATTTTCCCCATAACAATAACTCTGTGAGATGAGTTGGGCTGAGAGAGGATGACTGGCCACAAGGTCACCCAACTGGATTTCATGCTTAAGGCAGGTCTAGAACTCACAGTCTCCCTATTTCTAGCCTGGTGCCTTAATCACTGGACCAAACTATCTCTAAAATGGATGGACAATGATGATGATGATGATGATGATCCCAAGTCTGGTGCCTATTCCTGCATTAAAGGGACTACTTTTCATACATTTCTCCAAGAGGACTTTTCTTCAGAAAAGTTGGAAAACATAATACAAACAGTATTTTCTGGGAAGAACAATATCTCAAGAGAAAAGTCCATCAAGAGCAGATGGTGTGGAAAAATGAAACTGCCAAAACTCAGCAGTTTTAGCACTGAAATATAGGCTATCTTTGGGGCCATAAATGAACGGACTTGTGGAGATTTTGACTCATTTGACTAATTGTATTATATTTTTTTAGGACGGCATGGAGATCATTTTTCCTGCTTAGGGGGAAAGATGACTTCTGCATGAAATTTATCTATTTCTGAATTCACAAGAGAGGATGAATGGAAGAATTGCCCCTGGCATTCTAAGATTTTTTTTTTCTCTTTGGGCAAAATTCAAAACAAAACCATAGATTTCTGAGAATGTAATGACAGATGAGAAATGACTTTCTCTAGGCCTGCTTTTCAGTAGACAATAATGATGTGGGACAATGGTGAGCATGTTCAAGGAGTCAGCCCACATATTTAGACCATGGATGAAACGTGTAACAGTGGTACCCATTGTCATCGGGGAACTGGGAACTATGTCCAAAAACTTTACAAAATACACCAAGAAATTGCAGCTTCCTGCAATAACTCCAGCAATGTTACAAAAAACTGCGCTACTCGGAACATCTTATATTTTAAGGAGATACCTGGTTGACACATAGGATGCTGGTAGCAACCTGTGTCAATCATCAGCGCCAGCCAATTTGAATGTTCAGTTGACTGAGATTCATGTTTAATGAATAAAAGATAATAATAATAATATCAAGAGGAGGATTCTTCAGTTGGAGACTCAAAAACATAGAGACTATAGTTTTGGGAGAAGAAGCCAGAAGACATCCTGACAAAGATCATGGAATCCAAATGAAAACACAGATAGAAGCTGTAGGAGGCAGGGACAAAGGGAATCAGGCACAACACTGGAAAAAAAAAACTTTGCTTGAAGTTGTCTGGTTTGAACTCTATACATATGTTTCTTAATCTATTGGTAAATTGGAAAGAATTGTATGTGCAGTTCTGGAAAGTTCCTGTCTCTTTTTCCCAGCATCAGACAAGTTTTGTTAGAAAGCCTTGGGATGGAGAGATTGGTATTAATGTCAGTAGATTTACTCTTACTGAGGTCTTTGATCTTGTTGCACAATGACACAAGGGAAATGTTCCTGATTCTTTCTTTTATTCATTCATTTAGTTATTATGTCTGTTTCTATGTTAGGCTAGAAGATCTCTGAGATCTCTTCCAACCCTAGGATACTACTTAATTTACAAGAATGAATGTGCCTTATCCAGTTTTGGTGATAGGGAATCAAGGTATGAATGGTGCTTAAAATAAAGAGAAATCAATTTATTTCTTTCCAGACAATAATACGTATCCATTACAAATAAGAATATTTACAATTAATAATAACAATAACAATAATAATAAAGTTGGAAGGGACCTTGGAAGGGGGTTGGAATAGATGACCCCCTGCTCAGGCAGGAAACCCTATACCATTTCAGACAAATGGCTATCCAGTTTCTTCTTAAAAACTTCCAGTGTTGGAGCATTCAAACTTCTGGAGGCAGGTTGTTTCACTGGTTAATTGTTCTAACTGTCAGGAAATTTCTCCTTAGTTCTAGATTGCTTCTCTCCTTGATTAGTTTCCATCCATTGCTTCTTGTCTTGCCTTCAAGTGCTTTGGAGAATAGCTTGACTCCCTCTTCTTTGTGGCAGCCCCTGAGATACTGGAATACTGCTATCATGTCCCCCCCTCGTCCTTCTCTCCGTTAAGCTAGATATACCCAATTCTAGCAGCCTTTCCTTATATGCTTTAGCCTCCAGTCCCCTAATCATCGTTGTTGCTCTTCTTTGTACTCATTCTAGAGTCTCAACATCTTTTTTACATCGTGGTGACCAAAACTGGATACAGTATTCCAAGTGTGGCCTTACCAAGGCATTGTAAAATGGTATTAACACTTCATGTGATCTTGATTCTATCCCTCTGTTAATGTAGCCTAGCACTGTGTTGGCTTTTTTGGCAGCTGCAGCACACTGCTGGTTCGTATTTAAGTGATTGTCCACTAGGACAATTATATAGCACTTTTCCTGAAACATTTGAACTACAGCCATATTATTCCAGGAAAGTATTCAATAGCTCTCTATGACAATAAATCCGCATATAACAAAATGTGGCCTGAAGAAAAGAGAGTATAAATTTCTTGCCAAAGAACTGCTAACATGACATTTAAGAAGGTGATGGCCTGGATCAGTTCTTAAAACAGGGCAATATGTTTGCTTTTATCTCATCCCAAGAAGCTTGGCCCAACCCATTTACTCTGGCAGAAAGGGTATGCTATGGACCCAGTGACCAAGGAATTGCAGTTGTCGGGGTCTAGAGAGAGATTTTTCTGCCTTGGCTCCTACCCTCTGGAACATTGTGCCCATCAGGTGAGATCTGCCACAACCCACTTGGTTTTCTGCAGGGATTTGAAAGCTGATTTGGAGCCTCAATGGGGGCAGCATATTTTGGAGGTGTTTAATTGATTAGGAAATTCCGACTCCACCTTTATATTTAGATTTTTAAATTAATCTTAATGTTTAATTCTTATAGCTGACTTTCTGTTTTATATTGTGCTTTTACAATGCTGTAATCTATTCAGAGTTGTGTGACAGTGAGATGAGCAGCATATAGTTTTAATACAGAAATAGTAATAAAATAGAAGAAAGAAATGAAGAATCAAATAAAATATCTATTACTCTAAATTGCAAAAGTTATGGATCTGTTTGAGATGATGAGTTGGAAGGGAATGGAGTGCCGTAAGAGAGGATCTTAGCTGGAACTGTAAAAGGAGCACAACTGTACTGGAACAGATGTTGAGACTCTAGAAAGAGTGCAGAGAAGAGCAACAAAGATGATCAGGGACTGGAGTCTAAAACATAAAGAACAGTTGCTGGGATTGGGTATGTCCAGTTTAATGAACAGAAAGACTAGCTGTTATGTCCCGAGCCTTGCAAACGGCTCGGGCTTTTGCAGGCAGTCCTGGGCAGGTGCAAAGCTGCCCGGGACCAGACAGGCTGTCGCCAGCGCCGTGCGCATGCGCGGGTGCTGGCGCGGGAAAAGTAACCCATTTACCCGGGAGTTGCCTATATAAGAGGCTGCGAGGCGTTTGGGCGAGGCTTAAGCCATCTTCCTGTAAGCTGAACGCTGAATAAAAGAAACTGAGAACTCCAGCTGCTTCTCGTGTCTGTTTTCCCGCCAAGGACGCAACACTGGCGACGAAGGTGGGATGCCTTGCACTACCTGGAAAGGAAAAGTGTAAGCTTACCCAAGGAGTCCTGAGCGGCGGAAGAGGAACGGCGTCGACTCGGCAGCTGCCCGCCAATCCGGTGCGCATTCGGGGGTAGGCTGGCTGATAGACCCGTCTCCTGAAGATCCGAAGATGGCGAAAATCGGAAGGCTTTCGGAATTCGACGTCTCACATCCAGGGCGGTGGGAGTCCTACGTATCCAGAATGGAGAACTACTTCAAGGCAAACCAAGTGAGGGAAGATAGCTTGAAGGCGGCCACCCTGCTTTGCGTTTGCGGCCAAGACGCCTTCGAAATCGCAGAAAACCTTGCAGCACCTGTCCCAGTAGATTCTGTAAGCTACGCAGACCTGAAGAAGCTGCTGAAGGAGCATTTCCATCCCAAGGTGTCCGTTATCTCATGGCGCCACACCTTCGAACAAAGGGATCAACGGTCCGGTGAGTCAGCCAAGGAATACATCGCCGTGTTACGGAAGGCCGCCAAGCCCTGCGAGTTCAAGGACCTCGAGGAACGACTGAGGGACCGATTCGTGTGCGGGTTAAGGCATCGCGAGCTACAACAGAGACTTTTCGCAAAGGAAGAATTATCCTTCCAAGACGCCTTAAGGGAAGTCACCGCAGAAGAAGCAGCAGGCGGCGCCGTCAAGAACATGCGGCCGATCAGAAGCAGTGCAGAGGGTGCGTCCGTGCACCAGGGAGATGTCCAACGAAACTCTGAGGAGGATCCGGACGAGGAAGTCGACCGTCTACACCCCGCGAAGGAAGGAAACCAGAAGGGAAGCTCTTCGGCTCCGCTCAAGTGCATCGGCTGTGGAGGTCGCCACAGGAGAACCGACTGCAAGTTCCGCTCCGCTACCTGCCGGGCATGCGGTAAACAAGAGCACATTGCAGCTGTGTGCCTGGGCCGACGAAAGGCACAACCC
>NW_024097303.1:0-47475 GCF_016545835.1 Crotalus tigris | reverse complement strand
CCAGGAAAAATAGATAGGGCAGTGTAGAAAAGTCAGTGCCCTCCTAATCAGTCCCAAGAACTCTGAGTTTGTTGCCAATGTCCATTTTGCTATCTGAGTTAAAGGTGACCTAACCCTAACCCTAAGCGGAATTATCCCAAATAGGATTTTTCCATGTATTTTCCCATGAAACATAGATAGGACAGCCTAGAAAAGTCAGTGCTCTCCTAATCATTCGCAAGCACTTCGAGTTTGTTGCCGATGTCCATTTTTCTATCCGATTTCATGGTGACCTGACCCCAATCCTAAGTGGAATTTTCCCAAATAGGATTTTTCCATGTGTTTTACCATGAAACATAGATAGGACAGCCTAGAAAGGTCAGTGCCCTTCTCATCATTCCCAAGAACTCTGACTTTGTTGCCTATGTCCATTTTGCTATCTGAGTTAATGATGACCTAACCCTAACCCTAAGTGGAATTTTCCCTAGTAGGATTTTTCCATGTATTTTACAGGAAACATAGATAGGACAGCTTAGAAATGTCAGTGCCCTACTTACCATTCCCAAGTTCCCCGAATAAGTTGCCAATGACCATTTTCCAATACGAGTTCATAGTGACCTAACCCTAACCCTAAGTGGAATTTTCCCAAATAGGATTTTTCCATGTATTTTACCACGAAACATTGATAGGACAGCCTAGAAAAGTCAGTGCCCTCTTAATCATTCCCAAGAACTCTGAGTTTGTTGCCCATGTCCATTTTGCTATCTTAGTTAAAGGTGACCTAACCCTAACCCTAAGCGGAATTTTCCCAAATAGGAGTTTTCCATGTATTTTCCCATGAAACATAGATAGGACAGCCTAGAAAAGTCAGTGCTCTCCTAATCATTCCCAAGCACTCTGAATTTGTTGCCGATGACCATTTTGCAGTCTGAGTTCATGGTAACCTAACCCTAACCCTAAGTGGAATTTTCCCAAATAGGATTTTCCCATGTTTTTTTACCAGAAAACCTAGATAGGAAAGCCTAGACAAGTCAGTGCCTTCCTTATCCTACACCAGCACCCTGAATAGGTTGCCAATTTCCATTTTGCAGTCTGAGTTCATGGTGACCTAACCTTAACCTTTAGTGGAATTTTCCCAAATAGGATTTTCCCATGCATTTTACCAGGAAAAATAGATAAGGCAGTGTAGAAAAGTCTGTGCCCTCCTAACCATTCCCAAGCACTCTGAATTTGTTGCCGATGACCAATTTGCAATCCAAGTTCATGGTGACCTAACCCTAACCCTAACCTTAAGTGGAATTTTCCAAAATAGGATTTTCCCCTGTTTATTACCAGGAAACATAGATAGGACAGCATGCAAATGTCAGTGCACTCCTAATGATTCCCAAGAACTCTGACTTTGTTGCCAATGTCCATTTTGCTATCTGAGTTAATGATGACCTAACCCTAACCCTAAGTGGAATTTTCCCAAATAGGAATTTTCCATGTATTTTACAGGAAACATAGATAGGACAGCTTAGAAAGTCAGTGCTCTCCAAATCATTCGCAAGCACTTCGAGTTTGTTGCCGATGTCCATTTTTCTATACGATTTCATGGTGACCTGACCCCAATCCTAAGTGGAATTTTCCCAAATAGGATTTTCCCATGTATTTTCCCATGAAACATAGATAGGACAGCATAGAAAAGTCAGTGCCCTCCTAACCATTCCCAAGCACTCTGAATTTGTTGCCGATGACCATTTTGCAGTCTGAGTTCATGGTAACCTAACACTAACCCTAAGTGGAATTTTCCCAAATAGGATTTTCCCATGTTTTTTTACCAGAAAACCTAGATAGAACGCTATAGACAAGTCAGTGCCTTCCTTATCCACACCACACACTGAATAGTGTGCCAATTCTAGCTTTTCCAATATGAGTTTTCTGGTGGACATAACCTTAACCTTAGTTGAATTTTCCCAAATAGGATTTTCCCATGCATTTTACCAGGAAAAATAGATAGGGCAGTGTAGAAAAGTCAGTGCCCTCCTAATCATTCCCAAGAACTCTGAGTTTGTTGCCAATGTCCATTTTGCTATCTGAGTTAAAGGTGACCTAACCCTAACCCTAAGCGGAATTATCCCAAATAGGATTTTTCCATGTATTTTCCCATGAAACATAGATAGGACAGCCTAGAAAAGTCAGTGCTCTCCTAATCATTCGCAAGCACTTCGAGTTTGTTGCCGATGTCCATTTTTCTATCCGATTTCATGGTGACCTGACCCCAATCCTAAGTGGAATTTTCCCAACTAGGATTTTTCCATGTGTTTTACCATGAAACATAGATAGGACAGCCTAGAAAGGTCAGTGCCCTTCTCATCATTCCCAAGAACTCTGACTTTGTTGCCTATGTCCATTTTCCTATCTGAGTTAATGATGACCTAACCCTAACCCTAAGTGGAATTTTCCCAAGTAGGATTTTTCCATGTATTTTACAGGAAACATAGATAGGACAGCTTAGAAATGTCAGTGCCCTACTTACCATTCCCAAGTTCCCCGAATAAGTTGCCAATGACCATTTCCCAATACGAGTTCATAGTGACCTAACCCTAACCCTAAGTGGAATTTTCCCAAATAGGATTTTTCCATGTATTTTACCACGAAACATTGATAGGACAGCCTAGAAAAGTCAGTGCCCTCTTAATCATTCCCAAGAACTCTGAGTTTGTTGCCAATGTCCATTTTGCTATCTTAGTTAAAGGTGACCTAACCCTAACCCTAAGCGGAATTTTCCCAAATAGGAGTTTTCCATGTATTTTCCCATGAAACATAGATAGGACAGCCTAGAAAAGTCAGTGCTCTCCTAATCATTCCCAAGCACTCTGAATTTGTTGCCGATGACCATTTTGCAGTCTGAGTTCATGGTAACCTAACCCTAACCCTAAGTGGAATTTTCCCAAATAGGATTTTCCCATGTTTTTTTACCAGAAAACCTAGATAGGAAAGCCTAGACAAGTCAGTGCCTTCCTTATCCTACACCAGCACCCTGAATAGGTTGCCAATTTCCATTTTGCAGTCTGAGTTCATGGTGACCTAACCTTAACCTTTAGTGGAATTTTCCCAAATAGGATTTTCCCATGCATTTTACCAGGAAAAATAGATAGGGCAGTGTAGAAAAGTCTGTGCCCTCCTAACCATTCCCAAGCACTCTGAATTTGTTGCCGATGACCAATTTGCAATCCAAGTTCATGGTGACCTAACCCTAACCCTAACCTTAAGTGGAATTTTCCAAAATAGGATTTTCCCCTGTTTTTTACCAGGAAACATAGATAGGACAGCATGCAAATGTCAGTGCCCTCCTAATCATTCCCAAGAACTCTGAGTTTGTTGCCAATGTCCATTTTGCTATCTGAGTTAAAGGTGACCTAACCCTAACCCTAAGCGGAATTTTCCCAAATAGGAGTTTTCCATGTATTTTACCATGAAACATTGATAGGACAGCCTAGAAAAGTCAGTGCTCTCCTAATCATTCGCAAGCACTTCGAGTTTGTTGCCGATGTCCGTTTTTCTATCCGATTTCATGGTGACCTGACCCCAATCCTAAGTGGAATTTTCCCAAATAGGATTTTCCCATGTATTTTCCCATGAAACATAGATAGGACAGCATAGAAAAGTCAGTGCCCTCCTAACCATTCCCAAGCACTCTGAATTTGTTGCCGATGACCATTTTGCAGTCTGAGTTCATGGTAACCTAACCCTAACCCTAAGTGGAATTTTCCCAAATAGGATTTTCCCATGTTTTTTTACCAGAAAACCTAGATAGGAAAGCCTAGACAAGTCAGTGCCTTCCTTATCCTACACCAGCACCCTGAATAGGTTGCCAATTTCCATTTTCCAATATGAGTTCATGGTGACATAACCTTAACCTTTAGTGGAATTTTCCCAAATAGGATTTTCCCATGCATTTTACCAGGAAAAATAGATAGGGCAGTGTAGAAAAGTCAGTGCCCTCCTAATCATTCCCAAGAACTCTGAGTTTGTTGCCAATGTCCATTTTGCTATCTGAGTTAAAGGTGACCTAACCCTAACCCTAAGCGGAATTATCCCAAATAGGATTTTTCCATGTATTTTCCCATGAAACATAGATAGGACAGCCTAGAAAAGTCAGTGCTCTCCTAATCATTCGCAAGCACTTCGAGTTTGTTGCCGATGTCCATTTTTCTATCCGAGTTCATGGTGACCTGACCCCAATCCTAAGTGGAATTTTCCCAAATAGGATTTTTCCATGTGTTTTACCATGAAACATAGATAGGACAGCCTAGAAAGGTCAGTGCCCTTCTCATCATTCCCAAGAACTCTGACTTTGTTGCCTATGTCCATTTTCCTATCTGAGTTAATGATGACCTAACCCTAACCCTCAGTGGAATTTTCCCAAGTAGGATTTTTCCATGTATTTTACAGGAAACATAGATAGGACAGCTTAGAAATGTCAGTGCCCTACGTACCATTCCCAAGTTCCCCGAATAAGTTGCCAATGACCATTTTCCAATACGAGTTCATAGTGACCTAACCCTAACCCTAAGTGGAATTTTCCCAAATAGGATTTTTCCATGTATTTTACCACGAAACATTGATAGGACAGCCTAGAAAAGTCAGTGCCCTCTTAATCATTCCCAAGAACTCTGAGTTTGTTGCCAATGTCCATTTTGCTATCTTAGTTAAAGGTGACCTAACCCTAACCCTAAGCGGAATTTTCCCAAATAGGAGTTTTCCATGTATTTTCCCATGAAACATAGATAGGAAAGCCTAGACAAGTCAGTGCCTTCCTTATCCTACACCAGCACCCTGAATAGGTTGCCAATTTCCATTTTGCAGTCTGAGTTCATGGTGACCTAACCTTAACCTTTAGTGGAATTTTCCCAAATAGGATTTTCCCATGCATTTTACCAGGAAAAATAGATAGGGCAGTGTAGAAAAGTCTGTGCCCTCCTAACCATTCCCAAGCACTCTGAATTTGTTGCCGATGACCAATTTGCAATCCAAGTTCATGGTGACCTAACCCTAACCCTAACCTTAAGTGGAATTTTCCAAAATAGGATTTTCCCCTGTTTTTTACCAGGAAACATAGATAGGACAGCATGCAAATGTCAGTGCACTCCTAATGATTCCCAAGAACTCTGACTTTGTTGCCAATGTCCATTTTGCTATCTGAGTTAATGATGACCTAACCCTAACCCTAAGTGGAATTTTCCCAAATAGGATTTTTCCATGTATTTTACAGGAAACATAGATAGGACAGCCTAGAAAAGTCAGTGCTCTCCTAATCATTCGCAAGCACTTCGAGTTTGTTGCCGATGTCCATTTTTCTATCTGATTTCATGGTGACCTGACCCCAATCCTAAGTGGAATTTTCCCAAATAGGATTTTCCCATGTATTTTCCCATGAAACATAGATAGGACAGCATAGAAAAGTCAGTGCCCTCCTAACCATAGGAAGCCCAATCACTCTTGTTTGTTGCCGGGGGGGGGGCTGACCATTTGCAGTCCTGATTTCATGGTAACCTAACGCCTACGCCTAAGTGTACTTTTCCCAAATAGGTATTTTCCCCTGTTTTTTACCTAGGAAAACCTAGATAGGAAAGCCTAGACAATTCAGTGCCTTTCTTATCCTACACCAGCCCCTGATAGGTTGCCAATTTCCATTTTCCAATATGAGTTCATGTGACTGATAGACCTTAACCTTTAGTGAATTTCCCAATAGGATTTTTCCCCTGCATTTTTACCAGAAAATAGATAGGCAGTGTAGAAAAGTCAGTGCCCTCCCTAATCATTCCCCAGAACTCTGAGTTTTTTTGCCAATGTCCATTGGTCTATCTGAGTTTAGAAGGTTACCTAACCCTAACCCTAAGCGAAATTATCCCCCCAATAGTAAAAGAGATTTTCCCATGCATTTTACCAGGAAAAATAGATAGGACAGCCTAGAAAAGTCAGTGCTCTCCTAATCATTCGCAAGCACTTCGAGTTTGTTGCCGATGTCCATTTTTCTATCCGATTTCATGGTGACCTGACCCCAATCCTAAGTGGAATTTTCCCAAATAGGATTTTTCCATGTGTTTTACCATGAAACATAGATAGGACAGCCTAGAAAGGTCAGTGCCCTTCTCATCATTCCCAAGAACTCTGACTTTGTTGCCTATGTCCATTTTGCTATCTGAGTTAATGATGACCTAACCCTAACCCTAAGTGGAATTTTCCCTAGTAGGATTTTTCCATGTATTTTACAGGAAACATAGATAGGACAGCTTAGAAATGTCAGTGCCCTACTTACCATTCCCAAGTTCCCCGAATAAGTTGCCAATGACCATTTTCCAATACGAGTTCATAGTGACCTAACCCTAACCCTAAGTGGAATTTTCCCAAATAGGATTTTTCCATGTATTTTACCACGAAACATTGATAGGACAGCCTAGAAAAGTCAGTGCCCTCTTAATCATTCCCAAGAACTCTGAGTTTGTTGCCAATGTCCATTTTGCTATCTGAGTTAAAGGTGACCTAACCCTAACCCTAAGCGGAATTTTCCCAAATAGGAGTTTTCCATGTATTTTCCCATGAAACATAGATAGGACAGCCTAGAAAAGTCAGTGCTCTCCTAATCATTCCCAAGCACTCTGAATTTGTTGCCGATGACCATTTTGCAGTCTGAGTTCATGGTAACCTAACCCTAACCCTAAGTGGAATTTTCCCAAATAGGATTTTCCCATGTTTTTTTACCAGAAAACCTAGATAGGAAAGCCTAGACAAGTCAGTGCCTTCCTTATCCTACACCAGCACCCTGAATAGGTTGCCAATTTCCATTTTGCAGTCTGAGTTCATGGTGACCTAACCTTAACCTTTAGTGGAATTTTCCCAAATAGGATTTTCCCATGCATTTTACCAGGAAAAATAGATTGGACAGCCTACAAAAGTCAGTGCCCTCCTAACCATTCCCAAGAACTCTGAATTTGTTGCCGATGACCAATTTGCAATCCAAGTTCATGGTGACCTAACCCTAACCCTAACCTTAAGTGGAATTTTCCAAAATAGGATTTTCCCCTGTTTTTTACCAGGAAACATAGATAGGACAGCATGCAAATGTCAGTGCACTCCTAATGATTCCCAAGAACTCTGACTTTGTTGCCAATGTCCATTTTGCTATCTGAGTTAATGATGACCTAACCCTAACCCTAAGTGGAATTTTCCCAACTAGGATTTTTTCCATGTATTTTAACGAGGAAACATAGATACGTACAGGCCTAGAAATGTCAGTGCCTACTTACCATTCCCAATTTCCCCGAATTGTTTGCCAATGAACCATTTTCCAATACGAGTCATAGTGACCTACCCTAACCCCTAAGTGGAATTTTCCCCAAATAGGATTTTCCCATGTTTTTTTACCGAAAACCTAGATAGAAAGCTAAACTCAGTGCCTTCCTTTAATCCTACACCCACACTGAAATAGGTTGCCATTTCCATTTTTGCAGCTGAGTTTCAATGTGACGCTAACCTTTACTTTTAGTGGCATTTCCAAATAGGATTTTCCCATGCTTTTACATAAAATAGATAGGGCAGTGTAGAAAAGTCAGTGCCCTCCTAACCATTCCCAAGCACTCTGAATTTGTTGCCGATGACCAATTTGCAATCTGAGTTAAAGGTGACCTAACCCTAACCCTAAGCGGAATTTTCCCAAATAGGATTTTTCCATGTATTTTCCCATGAAACATAGATAGGACAGCCTAGAAAAGTCAGTGCTCTCCTATCATTTCGCAACACTTCGGGTTGTTGCCGATGTCCATTTTTCTATGCCGATTTCATGGTGACCTGACCCCGAATCCTAAGTGAATTTTTCCCAATAGGATTTATCCCATGTATTTTCCCATGAAACATAGATGACTATCATAGAAAGTCAGTGCCTCCTAACCATTCCCAAGCACTCTGATTTGTTTCCGATTGACCATTTTGCAGTCTGAGTTCATGGAAACCTAAACCCAACCCTAAGTGGAATTTCCCAAATATGATTTTCCCCATTTTTTTTTTACCAGAAACCTAGATAGGAAAGCGTAGACAGTCATGCTTCCTTAGCCTACACCAGCACCCCGAATATGTTGCCAATGACCATTTTCCAGTACGAGTTCATAGTGACCTAACCCTAACCCTAAGTGGAATTTTCCCAAATAGGATTTTTCCATGTATTTTACCATGAAACATTGATAGGACAGCCTAGAAAAGTCAGTGCCCTCCTAATCATTCCCAAGAACTCTGAGTTTGTTGCCAATGTCCATTTTGCTATCTGAGTTAAAGGTGACCTAACCCTAACCCTAAGCGGAATTATACCAAATAGGATTTTTCCATGTATTTTCCCATGAAACATAGATAGAACAGCCTAGAAAAGTCAGTGCTCTCCTAATCATTCGCAAGCACTTCGAGTTTGTTGCCGATGTCCATTTTTCGATCCGATTTCATGGTGACCTGACCCCAATCCTAAGTGGAATTTTCCCAAATAGGATTTTTCCATGTGTTTTACCATGAAACATAGATAGGACAGCCTAGAAAGGTCAGTGCCCTTCTCATCATTCCCAAGAACTCTGACTTTGTTGCCAATGTCCATTTTGCTATCTGAGATAATGTTGACCTAACTCTAACCCTAAGTGGAATTTTCCCAAATAGGATTTTTCCATGTATTTTACAGGAAACATAGATAGGACAGCCTAGAAATGTCAGTGCCCTACTTACCATTCCCAAGTTCCCCGAATATGTTGCCAATGACCATTTTCCAATACGGGTTCATAGTGACCTAACCCTAACCCTAAGTGGAATTTTCCCAAATAGGATTTTTCCATGTATTTTACCATGAAACATAGATAGGACAGCTTAGAAAAGTCAGTGCCCTCCTAATCATTCCCAAGAACTCTGAGTTTGTTGCCAATGTCCATTTTGCTATCTGAGTTAAAGGTGACCTAACCCTAACCCTAAGCGGAATTTTCCCAAATAGGATTTTTCCATGTATTGTCCCATGAAACATAGATAGGACAGCCTAGAAAAGTCAGTGCTCTCCTAATCATTCGCAAGCACTTCGAGTTTGTTGCCGATGTCCATTTTTCTATCCGATTTCATGGTGACGTGACCCCAATCCTAAGTGGAATTTTCCCAAATAGGATTTTTCCATGTGTTTTACCATGAAACATAGATAGGACAGCCTAGAAAGGTCAGTGCCCTTCTCATCAGTCCCAAGAACTCTGACTTTGTTGCCAATGTCCATTTTGCTATCTGAGTTAATGATGACCTAACCCTAACCCTAAGTGGAATTTTCCCAAATAGGATTTTTCCATATATTTTACAGGAAACATAGATAGGACAGCCTAGAAATGTCAGTGCCCTACTTACCATTCCCAAGTTCCCCGAATATGTTGCCAATTTCCATTTTGCAGTCTGAGTTCATGGTGACCTAACCTTTACCTTTAGTGGAATTTTCCCAAATAGGATTTTCCCATGCATTTTACCAGGAAAAATAGATAGGGCAGTGTAGAAAAGTCAGTGCCCTCCTAACCAGTCCCAAGCACTCTGAATTTGTTGCCGATGACCAATTTGCAATCTGAGTTAAAGGTGACCTAATCCTAACCCTAAGCGGAATTTTCCCAAATAGGATTTTTCCATGTATTTTCCCATGAAACATAGATAGGACAGCCTAGAAAAGTCAGTGCTCTCCAAATCATTCGCAAGCACTTCGAGTTTGTTGCCGATGTCCATTTTTCTATACGATTTCATGGTGACCTGACCCCAATCCTAAGTGGAATTTTCCCAAATAGGATTTTCCCATGTATTTTCCCATGAAACATAGATAGGACAGCATAGAAAAGTCAGTGCCCTCCTAACCATTCCCAAGCACTCTGAATTTGTTGCCGATGACCATTTTGCAGTCTGAGTTCATGGTAACCTAACCCTAACCCTAAGTGGAATTTTCCCAAATAGGATTTTCCCATGTTTTTTTACCAGAAAACCTAGATAGGAAAGCCTAGACAAGTCAGTGCCTTCCTTATCCTACACCAGCACCCTGAATAGGTGCCAATTTCCATTTTCCAATATGAGTTCATGGTGACCTAACCTTAACCTTTAGTGGAATTTTCCCAAATAGGATTTTCCCATGTTTTTTTACCAGAAAACCTAGATAGGAAAGCCTAGACAAGTCAGTGCCTTCCTTATCCTACACCAGCACCCTGAATAGGTTGCCAATTTCCATTTTCCAATATGAGTTCATGGTGACCTAACCTTAATCTTTAGTGGAATTTTCCCAAATAGGATTTTTCCATGTATTTTCCCATGAAACATAGATAGGACAGCCTAGAAAAGTCAGTGCTCTCCTAATCATTCGCAAGCACTTCGAGTTTGTTGCCGATGTCCATTTTTCTATCCGATTTCATGGTGACCTGACCCCAATCCTAAGTGGAATTTTCCCAAATAGGATTTTCCCATGTGTTTTACCATGAAACATAGATAGGACAGCCTAGAAAGGTCAGTGCCCTTCTCATCATTCCCAAGAACTCTGACTTTGTTGCCAATGTCCATTTTGCTATCTGAGTTAATGATGACCTAACCCTAACCCTAAGTGGAATTTTCCCAAATAGGATTTTCCCATGTTTTTTTACCAGAAAACCTAGATAGGAAAGCATAGAAAAGTCAGTGCCTTCCTTATCCTACACCAGCACCCTGAGTAGGTTGCCAATTTCCATTTTGCAGTCTGAGTTCATGGTGACCTAACCTTAACCTTTAGTGGAATTTTCCCAAATAGGATTTTCCCATGCATTTTACCAGGAAAAATAGATAAGGCAGTGTAGAAAAGTCTGTGCCCTCCTAACCATTCCCAAGCACTCTGAATTTGTTGCCGATGACCAATTTGCAATCCAAGTTCATGGTGACCTAACCCTAACCCTAACCTTAAGTGGAATTTTCCAAAATAGGATTTTCCCCTGTTTATTACCAGGAAACATAGATAG
Source organism: Crotalus tigris (assembly GCF_016545835.1). Classification (NCBI taxonomy): domain Eukaryota; kingdom Metazoa; phylum Chordata; class Lepidosauria; order Squamata; family Viperidae; genus Crotalus; species Crotalus tigris. The sequence continues at coordinate 36,493 of NW_024097303.1, read as the reverse complement.
GACAGCATGCAAATGTCAGTGCACTCCTAATGATTCCCAAGAACTCTGACTTTGTTGCCAATGTCCATTTTGCTATCTGAGTTAATGATGACCTAACCCTAACCCTAAGTGGAATTTTCCCAAATAGGATTTTTCCATGTATTTTACAGGAAACATAGATAGGACAGCTTAGAAATGTCAGTGCCCTACTTACCATTCCCAAGTTCCCCGAATAAGTTGCCAATGACCATTTTCCAATACGAGTTCATAGTGACCTAACCCTAACCCTAAGTGGAATTTTCCCAAATAGGATTTTTCCATGTATTTTACCACGAAACATTGATAGGACAGCCTAGAAAAGTCAGTGCCCTCTTAATCATTCCCAAGAACTCTGAGTTTGTTGCCAATGTCCATTTTGCTATCTTAGTTAAAGGTGACCTAACCCTAACCCTAAGCGGAATTTTCCCAAATAGGAGTTTTCCATGTATTTTCCCATGAAACATAGATAGGACAGCCTAGAAAAGTCAGTGCTCTCCTAATCATTCGCAAGCACTTCGAGTTTGTTGCCGATGTCCATTTTTCTATCCGATTTCATGGTGACCTGACCCCAATCCTAAGTGGAATTTTCCCAAATAGGATTTTCCCATGTATTTTCCCATGAAACATAGATAGGACAGCATAGAAAAGTCAGTGCCCTCCTAACCATTCCCAAGCACTCTGAATTTGTTGCCGATGACCATTTTGCAGTCTGAGTTCATGGTAACCTAACCCTAACCCTAAGTGGAATTTTCCCAAATAGGATTTTCCCATGTTTTTTTACCAGAAAACCTAGATAGGAAAGCCTAGACAAGTCAGTGCCTTCCTTATCCTACACCAGCACCCTGAATAGGTTGCCAATTTCCATTTTCCAATATGAGTTCATGGTGACCTAACCTTAACCTTTAGTGGAATTTTCCCAAATAGGATTTTCCCATGCATTTTACCAGGAAAAATAGATAGGGCATTGTAGAAAAGTCAGTGCCCTCCTAATCATTCCCAAGAACTCTGAGTTTGTTGCCAATGTCCATTTTGCTATCTGAGTTAAAGGTGACCTAATCCTAACCCTAAGCGGAATTTTCCCAAATAGGATTTTTCCATGTATTTTCCCATGAAACATAGATAGGACAGCCTAGAAAAGTCAGTGCTCTCCTAATCATTCGCAAGCACTTCGAGTTTGTTGCCGATGTCCATTTTTCTATCCGATTTCATGGTGACCTGACCCCAATCCTAAGTGGAATTTTCCCAAATAGGATTTTTCCATGTGTTTTACCATGAAACATAGATAGGACAGCCTAGAAAGGTCAGTGCCCTTCTCATCATTCCCAAGAACTCTGACTTTGTTGCCAATGTCCATTTTGCTATCTGAGTTAATGATGACCTAACCATAACCCTAAGTGGAATTTTCCCAAATAGGATTTTTCCATGTATTTTACAGGAAACATAGATAGGACAGCCTAGAAATGTCAGTGCCCTACTTACCATTCCCAAGTTCCCCGAATATGTTGCCAATGACCATTTTCCAATACGAGTTCATAGTGACCTAACCCTAACCCTAAGTGGAATTTTCCCAAATAGGATTTTTCCATGTATTTTACCATGAAACATTGATAGGACAGCCTAGAAAAGTCAGTGCCCTCCTAATCATTCCCAAGAACTCTGAGTTTGTTGCCAATGTCCATTTTGCTATCTGAGTTAAAGGTGACCTAACCCTAACCCTAAGCGGAATTTTCCCAAATAGGAGTTTTCCATGTATTTTCCCATGAAACATAGATAGGACAGCCTAGAAAAGTCAGTGCTCTCCTAATCATTCGCAAGCACTTCGAGTTTGTTGCCGATGTCCATTTTTCTATCCGATTTCATGGTGACCTGACCCCAATCCTAAGTGGAATTTTCCCAAATAGGATTTTTCCATGTGTTTTACCATGAAACATAGATAGGACAGCCTAGAAAGGTCAGTGCCCTTCTCATCATTCCCAAGAACTCTGACTTTGTTGCCAATGTCCATTTTGCTATCTGAGTTAATGATGACCTAACCCTAACCCTAAGTGGAATTTTCCCAAATAGGATTTTTCCATATATTTTACAGGAAACATAGATAGGACAGCCTAGAAATGTCAGTGCCCTACTTACCATTCCCAAGTTCCCCGAATATGTTGCCAATTTCCATTTTGCAGTCTGAGTTCATGGTGACCTAACCTTTACCTTTAGTGGAATTTTACCAAATAGGATTTTCCCATGCATTTTACCAGGAAAAATAGATAGGGCAGTGTAGAAAAGTCAGTGCCCTCCTAACCATTCCCAAGCACTCTGAATTTGTTGCCGATGACCAATTTGCAATCTGAGTTAAAGGTGACCTAATCCTAACCCTAAGCGGAATTTTCCCAAATAGGATTTTTCCATGTATTTTCCCATGAAACATAGATAGGACAGCCTAGAAAAGTCAGTGCTCTCCAAATCATTCGCAAGCACTTCGAGTTTGTTGCCGATGTCCATTTTTCTATACGATTTCATGGTGACCTGACCCCAATCCTAAGTGGAATTTTCCCAAATAGGATTTTCCCATGTATTTTCCCATGAAACATAGATAGGACAGCATAGAAAAGTCAGTGCCCTCCTAACCATTCCCAAGCACTCTGAATTTGTTGCCGATGACCATTTTGCAGTCTGAGTTCATGGTAACCTAACCCTAACCCTAAGTGGAATTTTCCCAAATAGGATTTTCCCATGTTTTTTTACCAGAAAACCTAGATAGGAAAGCCTAGACAAGTCAGTGCCTTCCTTATCCTACACCAGCACCCTGAATAGGTTGCCAATTTCCATTTTCCAATATGAGTTCATGGTGACCTAACCTTAACCTTTAGTGGAATTTTCCCAAATAGGATTTTCCCATGTTTTTTTACCAGAAAACCTAGATAGGAAAGCCTAGACAAGTCAGTGCCTTCCTTATCCTACACCAGCACCCTGAATAGGTTGCCAATTTCCATTTTCCAATATGAGTTCATGGTGACCTAACCTTAATCTTTAGTGGAATTTTCCCAAATAGGATTTTTCCATGTATTTTCCCATGAAACATAGATAGGACAGCCTAGAAAAGTCAGTGCTCTCCTAATCATTCGCAAGCACTTCGAGTTTGTTGCCGATGTCCATTTTTCTATCCGATTTCATGGTGACCTGACCCCAATCCTAAGTGGAATTTTCCCAAATAGGATTATTCCATGTGTTTTACCATGAAACATAGATAGGACAGCCTAGAAAGGTCAGTGCCCTTCTCATCATTCCCAAGAACTCTGACTTTGTTGCCAATGTCCATTTTGCTATCTGAGTTAATGATGACCTAACCCTAACCCTAAGTGGAATTTTCCCAAATAGGATTTTCCCATGTTTTTTTACCAGAAAACCTAGATAGGAAAGCATAGAAAAGTCAGTGCCTTCCTTATCCTACACCAGCACCCTGAGTAGGTTGCCAATTTCCATTTTGCAGTCTGAGTTCATGGTGACCTAACCTTAACCTTTAGTGGAATTTTCCCAAATAGGATTTTCCCATGCATTTTACCAGGAAAAATAGATAAGGCAGTGTAGAAAAGTCTGTGCCCTCCTAACCATTCCCAAGCACTCTGAATTTGTTGCCGATGACCAATTTGCAATCCAAGTTCATGGTGACCTAACCCTAACCCTAACCTTAAGTGGAATTTTCCAAAATAGGATTTTCCCCTGTTTTTTACCAGGAAACATAGATAGGACAGCATGCAAATGTCAGTGCACTCCTAATGATTCCCAAGAACTCTGACTTTGTTGCCAATGTCCATTTTGCTATCTGAGTTAATGATGACCTAACCCTAACCCTAAGTGGAATTTTCCCAAATAGGATTTTTCCATGTATTTTACAGGAAACATAGATAGGACAGCTTAGAAATGTCAGTGCCCTACTTACCATTCCCAAGTTCCCCGAATAAGTTGCCAATGACCATTTTCCAATACGAGTTCATAGTGACCTAACCCTAACCCTAAGTGGAATTTTCCCAAATAGGATTTTTCCATGTATTTTACCACGAAACATTGATAGGACAGCCTAGAAAAGTCAGTGCCCTCTTAATCATTCCCAAGAACTCTGAGTTTGTTGCCAATGTCCATTTTGCTATCTTAGTTAAAGGTGACCTAACCCTAACCCTAAGCGGAATTTTCCCAAATAGGAGTTTTCCATGTATTTTCCCATGAAACATAGATTGGACAGCGTAGAAAAGTCAGTGCTCTCCTAATCATTCGCAAGCACTTCGATTTTGTTGCCGATGTCCATTTTTCTATCCGATTTCATGGTGACCTGACCCCAATCCTAAGTGGAATTTTCCCAAATAGGATTTTCCCATGTATTTTCCCATGAAACATAGATAGGACAGCATAGAAAAGTCAGTGCCCTCCTAACCATTCCCAAGCACTCTGAATTTGTTGCCGATGACCATTTTGCAGTCTGAGTTCATGGTAACCTAACCCTAACCCTAAGTGGAATTTTCCCAAATAGGATTTTCCCATGTTTTTTTACCAGAAAACCTAGATAGGAAAGCCTAGACAAGTCAGTGCCTTCCTTATCCTACACCAGCACCCTGAATAGGTTGCCAATTTCCATTTTCCAATATGAGTTCATGGTGACATAACCTTAACCTTTAGTGGAATTTTCCCAAATAGGATTTTCCCATGCATTTTACCAGGAAAAATAGATAGGGCAGTGTAGAAAAGTCAGTGCCCTCCTAATCATTCCCAAGAACTCTGAGTTTGTTGCCAATGTCCATTTTGCTATCTGAGTTAAAGGTGACCTAACCCTAACCCTAAGCGGAATTATCCCAAATAGGATTTTTCCATGTATTTTCCCATGAAACATAGATAGGACAGCCTAGAAAAGTCAGTGCTCTCCTAATCATTCGCAAGCACTTCGAGTTTGTTGCCGATGTCCATTTTTCTATCCGATTTCATGGTGACCTGACCCCAATCCTAAGTGGAATTTTCCCAAATAGGATTTTTCCATGTGTTTTACCATGAAACATAGATAGGACAGCCTAGAAAGGTCAGTGCCCTTCTCATCATTCCCAAGAACTCTGACTTTGTTGCCTATGTCCATTTTGCTATCTGAGTTAATGATGACCTAACCCTAACCCTAAGTGGAATTTTCCCTAGTAGGATTTTTCCATGTATTTTACAGGAAACATAGATAGGACAGCTTAGAAATGTCAGTGCCCTACTTACCATTCCCAAGTTCCCCGAATAAGTTGCCAATGACCATTTTCCAATACGAGTTCATAGTGACCTAACCCTAACCCTAAGTGGAATTTTCCCAAATAGGATTTTTCCATGTATTTTACCACGAAACATTGATAGGACAGCCTAGAAAAGTCAGTGCCCTCTTAATCATTCCCAAGAACTCTGAGTTTGTTGCCAATGTCCATTTTGCTATCTTAGTTAAAGGTGACCTAACCCTAACCCTAAGCGGAATTTTCCCAAATAGGAGTTTTCCATGTATTTTCCCATGAAACATAGATTGGACAGCGTAGAAAAGTCAGTGCTCTCCTAATCATTCGCAAGCACTTCGATTTTGTTGCCGATGTCCATTTTTCTATCCGATTTCATGGTGACCTGACCCCAATCCTAAGTGGAATTTTCCCAAATAGGATTTTCCCATGTATTTTCCCATGAAACATAGATAGGACAGCATAGAAAAGTCAGTGCCCTCCTAACCATTCCCAAGCACTCTGAATTTGTTGCCGATGACCATTTTGCAGTCTGAGTTCATGGTAACCTAACCCTAACCCTAAGTGGAATTTTCCCAAATAGGATTTTCCCATGTTTTTTTACCAGAAAACCTAGATAGGAAAGCCTAGACAAGTCAGTGCCTTCCTTATCCTACACCAGCACCCTGAATAGGTTGCCAATTTCCATTTTCCAATATGAGTTCATGGTGACCTAACCTTAACCTTTAGTGGAATTTTCCCAAATAGGATTTTCCCATGCATTTTACCAGGAAAAATAGATAGGACAGCCTAGAAAAGTCAGTGCCCTCCTAATGATTCCCAAGAACTCTGACTTTGTTGCCAATGTCCATTTTGCTATCTGAGTTAATGATGACCTAACCCTAACCCTAAGTGGAATTTTCCCAAATAGGATTTTTCCATGTATTTTACAGGAAACATAGATAGGACAGCTTAGAAATGTCAGTGCCCTACTTACCATTCCCAAGTTCCCCGAATAAGTTGCCAATGACCATTTTCCAATACGAGTTCATAGTGACCTAACCCTAACCCTAAGTGGAATTTTCCCAAATAGGATTTTTCCATGTATTTTACCACGAAACATTGATAGGACAGCCTAGAAAAGTCAGTGCCCTCCTAATCATTCCCAAGAACTCTGAGTTTGTTGCCAATGTCCATTTTGCTATCTTAGTTAAAGGTGACCTAACCCTAACCCTAAGCGGAATTTTCCCAAATAGGATTTTTCCATGTATTTTCCCATGAAACATAGATAGGACAGCCTAGAAAAGTCAGTGCTCTCCTAATCATTCGCAAGCACTTCGAGTTTGTTGCCGATGTCCATTTTTCTATCCGATTTCATGGTGACCTGACCCCAATCCTAAGTGGAATTTTCCCAAATAGGATTTTCCCATGTATTTTCCCATGAAACATAGATAGGACAGCATAGAAAAGTCAGTGCCCTCCTAACCATTCCCAAGCACTCTGAATTTGTTGCCGATGACCATTTTGCAGTCTGAGTTCATGGTAACCTAACCCTAACCCTAAGTGGAATTTTCCCAAATAGGATTTTCCCATGTTTTTTTACCAGAAAACCTAGATAGGAAAGCCTAGACAAGTCAGTGCCTTCCTTATCCTACACCAGCACCCTGAATAGGTTGCCAATTTCCATTTTCCAATATGAGTTCATGGTGACATAACCTTAACCTTTAGTGGAATTTTCCCAAATAGGATTTTCCCATGCATTTTACCAGGAAAAATAGATAGGGCAGTGTAGAAAAGTCAGTGCCCTCCTAATCATTCCCAAGAACTCTGAGTTTGTTGCCAATGTCCATTTTGCTATCTGAGTTAAAGGTGACCTAACCCTAACCCTAAGCGGAATTATCCCAAATAGGATTTTTCCATGTATTTTCCCATGAAACATAGATAGGACAGCCTAGAAAAGTCAGTGCTCTCCTAATCATTCGCAAGCACTTCGAGTTTGTTGCCGATGTCCATTTTTCTATCCGATTTCATGGTGACCTGACCCCAATCCTAAGTGGAATTTTCCCAAATAGGATTTTTCCATGTGTTTTACCATGAAACATAGATAGGACAGCCTAGAAAGGTCAGTGCCCTTCTCATCATTCCCAAGAACTCTGACTTTGTTGCCTATGTCCATTTTGCTATCTGAGTTAATGATGACCTAACCCTAACCCTAAGTGGAATTTTCCCTAGTAGGATTTTTCCATGTATTTTACAGGAAACATAGATAGGACAGCTTAGAAATGTCAGTGCCCTACTTACCATTCCCAAGTTCCCCGAATAAGTTGCCAATGACCATTTTCCAATACGAGTTCATAGTGACCTAACCCTAACCCTAAGTGGAATTTTCCCAAATAGGATTTTTCCATGTATTTTACCACGAAACATTGATAGGACAGCCTAGAAAAGTCAGTGCCCTCTTAATCATTCCCAAGAACTCTGAGTTTGTTGCCAATGTCCATTTTGCTATCTTAGTTAAAGGTGACCTAACCCTAACCCTAAGCGGAATTTTCCCAAATAGGAGTTTTCCATGTATTTTCCCATGAAACATAGATTGGACAGCGTAGAAAAGTCAGTGCTCTCCTAATCATTCGCAAGCACTTCGATTTTGTTGCCGATGTCCATTTTTCTATCCGATTTCATGGTGACCTGACCCCAATCCTAAGTGGAATTTTCCCAAATAGGATTTTCCCATGTATTTTCCCATGAAACATAGATAGGACAGCATAGAAAAGTCAGTGCCCTCCTAACCATTCCCAAGCACTCTGAATTTGTTGCCGATGACCATTTTGCAGTCTGAGTTCATGGTAACCTAACCCTAACCCTAAGTGGAATTTTCCCAAATAGGATTTTCCCATGTTTTTTTACCAGAAAACCTAGATAGGAAAGCCTAGACAAGTCAGTGCCTTCCTTATCCTACACCAGCACCCTGAATAGGTTGCCAATTTCCATTTTCCAATATGAGTTCATGGTGACCTAACCTTAACCTTTAGTGGAATTTTCCCAAATAGGATTTTCCCATGCATTTTACCAGGAAAAATAGATAGGGCATTGTAGAAAAGTCAGTGCCCTCCTAATCATTCCCAAGAACTCTGAGTTTGTTGCCAATGTCCATTTTGCTATCTGAGTTAAAGGTGACCTAACCCTAACCCTAAGCGGAATTATACCAAATAGGATTTTTCCATGTATTTTCCCATGAAACATAGATAGAACAGCCTAGAAAAGTCAGTGCTCTCCTAATCATTCGCAAGCACTTCGAGTTTGTTGCCGATGTCCATTTTTCGATCCGATTTCATGGTGACCTGACCCCAATCCTAAGTGGAATTTTCCCAAATAGGATTTTTCCATGTGTTTTACCATGAAACATAGATAGGACAGCCTAGAAAGGTCAGTGCCCTTCTCATCATTCCCAAGAACTCTGACTTTGTTGCCAATGTCCATTTTGCTATCTGAGTTAATGATGACCTAACCCTAACCCTAAGTGGAATTTTCCCAAATAGGATTTTTCCATGTATTTTACAGGAAACATAGATAGGACAGCTTAGAAATGTCAGTGCCCTACTTACCATTCCCAAGTTCCCCGAATAAGTTGCCAATGACCATTTTCCAATACGAGTTCATAGTGACCTAACCCTAACCCTAAGTGGAATTTTCCCAAATAGGATTTTTCCATGTATTTTACCACGAAACATTGATAGGACAGCCTAGAAAAGTCAGTGCCCTCCTAATCATTCCCAAGAACTCTGAGTTTGTTGCCAATGTCCATTTTGCTATCTGAGTTAAAGGTGACCTAACCCTAACCCTAAGCGGAATTTTCCCAAATAGGATTTTTCCATGTATTTTCCCATGAAACATAGATAGGACAGCCTAGAAAAGTCAGTGCTCTCCTAATCATTCGCAAGCACTTCGAGTTTGTTGCCGATGTCCATTTTTCTATCCGATTTCATGGTGACCTGACCCCAATCCTAAGTGGAATTTTCCCAAATAGGATTTTCCCATGTATTTTCCCATGAAACATAGATAGGACAGCATAGAAAAGTCAGTGCCCTCCTAACCATTCCCAAGCACTCTGAATTTGTTGCCGATGACCATTTTGCAGTCTGAGTTCATGGTGACCTGACCCCAATCCTAAGTGGAATTTTCCCAAATAGGAGTTTTCCATGTATTTTCCCATGAAACATAGATAGGACAGCCTAGAAAAGTCAGTGCTCTCCTAATCATTCGCAAGCACTTCGAGTTTGTTGCCGATGTCCATTTTTCTATCCGATTTCATGGTGACCTGACCCCAATCCTAAGTGGAATTTTCCCAATAGGATTTTTCCATGTGTTTTACCATGAAACATAGATAGGACAGCCTAGAAAGGTCAGTGCCCTTCTCATCATTCCCAAGAACTCTGACTTTGTTGCCAATGTCCATTTTGCTATCTGAGTTAATGATGACCTAACCCTAACCCTAAGTGGAATTTTCCCAAATAGGAATTTTCCATGTATTTTACAGGAAACATAGATAGGACAGCTTAGAAATGTCAGTGCTGTACTTACCATTCCCAAGTTCCCCGAATATGTTGCCAATGACCATTTTCCAATACGACTTCATAGTGACCTAACCCTAACCCTAAGTGGAATTATCCCAAATAGGATTTTTCCATGTATTTTACCACGAAACATTGATAGGACAGCCTAGAAAAGTCAGTGCCCTCCTAATCATTCCCAAGAACTCTGAGTTTGTTGCCAATGTCCATTTTGCTATCTGAGTTAAAGGTGACCTAACCCTAACCCTAAGCGGAATTTTCCCAAATAGGATTTTTCCATGTATTTTCCCATGAAACATAGATAGGACAGCCTAGAAAAGTCAGTGCTCTCCTAATCATTCGCAAGCACTTCGAGTTTGTTGCCGATGTCCATTTTTCTATCCGATTTCATGGTGACCTGACCCCAATCCTAAGTGGAATTTTCCCAAATAGGATTTTCCCATGTATTTTCCCATGAAACATAGATAGGACAGCATAGAAAAGTCAGTGCCCTCCTAACCATTCCCAAGCACTCTGAATTTGTTGCCGATGACCATTTTGCAGTCTGAGTTCATGGTAACCTAACCCTAACCCTAAGTGGAATTTTCCCAAATAGGATTTTCCCATGTTTTTTTACCAGAAAACCTAGATAGGAAAGCCTAGACAAGTCAGTGCCTTCCTTATCCTACACCAGCACCCTGAATAGGTTGCCAATTTCCATTTTCCAATATGAGTTCATGGTGACCTAACCTTAACCTTTAGTGGAATTTTCCCAAATAGGATTTTCCCATGCATTTTACCAGGAAAAATAGATAGGACAGCCTAGAAAAGTCAGTGCCCTCCTAATCTTCCCAAGAACTCTGAGTTTGTTGCCAATGTCCATTTTGCTATCTGAGTTAAAGGTGACCTAACCCTAACCCTAAGCGGAATTTTCCCAAATAGGATTTTTCCATGTATTTTCCCATGAAACATAGATAGGACAGCCTAGAAAAGTCAGTGCTCTCCTAATCATTCGCAAGCACTTCGAGTTTGTTGCCGATGTCCATTTTTCTATCCGATTTCATGGTGACCTGACCCCAATCCTAAGTGGAATTTTCCCAAATAGGATTTTCCATGTGTTTTACCATGAAACATAGATAGGACAGCCTAGAAAGGTCAGTGCCCTTCTCATCATTCCCAAGAACTCTGACTTTGTTGCCAATGTCCATTTTGCTATCTGAGTTAATGATGACCTAACCCTAACCCTAAGTGGAATTTTCCCAAATAGGATTTTCCCATGTTTTTTTACCAGAAAACCTAGATAGGAAAGCATAGAAAAGTCAGTGCCTTCCTTATCCTACACCAGCACCCTGAGTAGGTTGCCAATTTCCATTTTGCAGTCTGAGTTCATGGTGACCTAACCTTAACCTTTAGTGGAATTTTCCCAAATAGGATTTTCCCATGCATTTTACCAGGAAAAATAGATAAGGCAGTGTAGAAAAGTCTGTGCCCTCCTAACCATTCCCAAGCACTCTGAATTTGTTGCCGATGACCAATTTGCAATCCAAGTTCATGGTGACCTAACCCTAACCCTAACCTTAAGTGGAATTTTCCAAAATAGGATTTCCCCCTGTTTTTTTACCAGGAAACATAGATAGGACAGCCTAGAAAAGTCAGTGCCCTCCTAATCATTCCCAAGAACTCTGAGTTTGTTGCCAATGTCCATTTTGCTATCTGAGTTAAAGGTGACCTAACCCTAACCCTAAGTGGAATTTTCCCAAATAGGATTTTTCCATGTATTTTACAGGAAACATAGATAGGACAGCCTAGAAATGTCAGTGCCCTACTTACCATTCCCAAGTTCCCCGAATATGTTGCCAATGACCATTTTCCAATACGAGTTCATAGTGACCTAACCCTAACCCTAAGTGGAATTTTCCCAAATAGGATTTTTCCATGAAATTTACCATGAAACATTGATAGGACAGCCTAGAAAAGTCAGTGCCCTCCTAATCATTCCCAAGAACTCTGAGTTTGTTGCCAATGTCCATTTTGCTATCCGATTTCATGGTGACCTGACCCCAATCCTAAGTGGAATTTTCCCAAATAGGATTTTCCCATGTATTTTCCCATGAAACATAGATAGGACAGCCTAGAAAAGTCAGTGCCCTCCTAACCATTCCCAAGCACTCTGAATTTGTTGCCGATGACCATTTTGCAGTCTGAGTTCATGGTAACCTAACCCTAACCCTAAGTGGAATTTTCCCAAATAGGATTTTCCCATGCATTTTACCAGGAAAAATAGATAGGGCAGTGTACAAAAGTCAGTGCCCTCCTAACCATTCCCAAGCACTCTGAATTTGTTGCTGATGACCAATTTGCAATCCAAGTTCATGGTGACCTAACCCTAACCCTAACCTTAAGTGGAATTTTCCAAAATAGGATTTTCCCCTGTTTTTTACCAGGAAACATAGATAGGACAGCATGCTAATGTCAGTGCACTCCTAATCATTCCCAAGAACTCTGACTTTGTTGCCAATGTCCATTTTGCTATCTGAGTTAATGATGACCTAACCCTAACCCTAAGTGGAATTTTCCCAAATAGGATTTTTCCATGTATTTTACAGGAAACATAGATAGGACAGCTTAGAAATGTCAGTGCCCTACTTACCATTCCCAAGTTCCCCGAATAAGTTGCCAATGACCATTTCCCAATACGAGTTCATAGTGACCTAACCCTAACCCTAAGTGGAATTTTCCCAAATAGGTTTTTTGCATGTATTTTACCACGAAACATTGATAGGACAGCCTAGAAAAGTCAGTGCCCTCCTAATCATTCCCAAGAACTCTGAGTTTGTTGCCAATGTCCATTTTGCTATCTGAGTTAAAGGTGACCTAACCCTAACCCTAAGCGGAATTTTCCCAAATAGGATTTTTCCATGTATTTTCCCATGAAACATAGATAGGACAGCCTAGAAAAGTCAGTGCTCTCCTAATCATTCGCAAGCACTTCAAGTTTGTTGCCGATGTCCATTTTTCTATCCGATTTCATGGTGACCTGACCCCAATCCTAAGTGGAATTTTCCCAAATAGGATTTTCCCATGTATTTCCCATGAAACATAGATAGGACAGCATAGAAAAGTCAGTGCCCTCCTAACCATTCCCAAGCACTCTGAATTTGTTGCCGATGACCATTTTGCAGTCTGAGTTCATGGTAACCTAACCCTAACCCTAAGTGGAATTTTCCCAAATAGGATTTTCCCATGTTTTTTTTACCAGAAAACCTAGATAGGAAAGCCTAGACAAGTCAGTGCCTTCCTTATCCTACACCAGCACCCTGAATAGGTTGCCAATTTCCATTTTCCAATATGAGTTCATGGTGACCTAACCTTAACCTTTAGTGGAATTTTCCCAAATAGGATTTTCCCATGCATTTTACCAGGAAAAATAGATAGGACAGCCTAGAAAAGTCAGTGCCCTCCTAATCATTCCCAAGAACTCTGAATTTGTTGCCGATGACCAATTTGCAATCCAAGTTCATGGTGACCTAACCCTAACCCTAACCTTAAGTGGAATTTTCCAAAATAGGATTTTCCCCTGTTTTTTACCAGGAAACATAGATAGGACAGCATGGAAATGTCAGTGCACTCCTAATCATTCCCAAGAACTCTGACTTTGTTGCCAATGTCCATTTTGCTATCTGAGTTAATGATGACCTAACCCTAACCCTAAGTGGAATTTTTCCAAATAGGATTTTTCCATGTATTTTACAGGAAACATAGATAGGACAGGCTAGAAATGTCAGTGCCCTACTTACCATTCCCAAGTTCCCCGAATATGTTGCCAATGACCATTTTCCAATACGAGTTCATAGTGACCTAACCCTAACCCTAAGTGGAATTTTCCCAAATAGGATTTTTCCATGTATTTTACCATGAAACATTGATAGGACAGCCTAGAAAAGTCAGTGCCCTCCTAATCATTCCCAAGAACTCTGAGTTTGTTGCCAATGTCCATTTTGCTATCTGAGTTAAAGGTGACCTAACCCTAACCCTAAGCGGAATTTTCCCAAATAGGAGTTTTCCATGTATTTTCCCATGAAACATAGATAGGACAGCCTAGAAAAGTCAGTGCTCTCCTAATCATTCGCAAGCACTTTGAGTTTGTTGCCGATGTCCATTTTTCTATCCGATTTCATGGTGACCTGACCCCAATCCTAAGTGGAATTTTCCCAAATAGGATTTTCCCATGTATTTTCCCATGAAACATAGATAGGACAGCATAGAAAAGTCAGTGCCCTCCTAACCATTCCCAAGCACTCTGAATTTGTTGCCGATGACCATTTTGCAGTCTGAGTTCATGGTAACCTAACCCTAACCCTAAGTGGAATTTTCCCAAATAGGATTTTCCCATGTTTTTTTACCAGAAAACCTAGATAGGAAAGCCTAGACAAGTCAGTGCCTTCCTTATCCTACACCAGCACCCTGAATAGGCTGCCAATTTCCATTTTCCAATATGAGTTCATGGTGACCTAACCTTTACCTTTAGTGGAATTTTCCCAAATAGGATTTTCCCATGCATTTTACCAGGAAAAATAGATAGGGCAGTGTAGAAAAGTCAGTGCCCTCCTAACCAGTCCCAAGCACTCTGAATTTGTTGCCGATGACCATTTTGCAATCTGAGTTAAAGGTGACCTAACCCTAACCCTAAGCGGAATTTTCCCAAATAGGATTTTTCCATGTATTTTCCCATGAAACATAGATAGGACAGCCTAGAAAAGTCAGTGCTCTCCTAATCATTCGCAAGCACTTCGGGTTTGTTGCCGATGTCCATTTTTCTATCCGATTTCATGGTGACCTGACCCCAATCCTAAGTGGAATTTTCCCAAATAGGATTTTTCCATGTGTTTTACCATGAAACATAGATAGGACAGCCTAGAAAGGTCAGTGCCCTTCTCATCATTCCCAAGAACTCTGACTTTGTTGCCCATGTCCATTTTGCTATCTGAGTTAATGATGACCTAACCCTAACCCTAAGTGGAATTTTCCCAAATAGGATTTTTCCATGTATTTTACAGGAAACATAGATAGGACAGCCTAGAAATGTCAGTGCCCTACTTACCATTCCCAAGTTCCCCGAATATGTTGCCAATGACCATTTTCCAATACGGGTTCATAGTGACCTAACCCTAACCCTAAGTGGAATTTTCCCAAATAGGATTTTTCCATGTATTTTACCATGAAACATTGATAGGACAGCCTAGAAAAGTCAGTGCCCTCCTAATCATTCCCAAGAACTCTGAGTTTGTTGCCAATGTCCATTTTGCTATCTGAGTTAAAGGTGACCTAACCCCAATCCTAAGTGGAATTTTCCCAAATAGGATTTTCCCATGTATTTTCCCATGAAACATAGATAGGACAGCATAGAAAAGTCAGTGCCCTCCTAACCATTCCCAAGCACTCTGAATTTGTTGCCGATGACCATTTTGCAGTCTGAGTTCATGGTAACCTAACCCTAACCCTAAGTGGAATTTTCCCAAATAGGATTTTCCCATGTTTTTTTTACCAGAAAACCTAGATAGGAAAGCATAGAAAAGTCAGTGCCTTCCTTATCCTACACCAGCACCCTGAGTAGGTTGCCAATTTCCATTTTGCAGTCTGAGTTCATGGTGACCTAACCTTAACCTTTAGTGGAATTTTCCCAAATAGGATTTTCCCATTCATTTTACCAGGAAAAATAGATAGGGCAGTGTACAAAAGTCAGTGCCCTCCTAACCATTCCCAAGCACTCTGAATTTGTTGCTGATGACCAATTTGCAATCCAAGTTCATGGTGACCTAACCCTAACCCTAACCTTAAGTGGAATTTTCCAAAATAGGATTTTCCCCTGTTTTTTACCAGGAAACATAGATAGGACAGCATGCTAATGTCAGTGCACTCCTAATCATTCCCAAGAACTCTGACTTTGTTGCCAATGTCCATTTTGCTATCTGAGTTAATGATGACCTAACCCTAACCCTAAGTGGAATTTTCCCAAATAGGATTTTTCCATGTATTTTACAGGAAACATAGATAGGACAGCTTAGAAATGTCAGTGCCCTACTTACCATTCCCAAGTTCCCCGAATAAGTTGCCAATGACCATTTCCCAATACGAGTTCATAGTGACCTAACCCTAACCCTAAGTGGAATTTTCCCAAATAGGTTTTTTGCATGTATTTTACCACGAAACATTGATAGGACAGCCTAGAAAAGTCAGTGCCCTCCTAATCATTTGCAAGCACTTCAAGTTTGTTGCCGATGTCCATTTTTCTATCCGATTTCATGGTGACCTGACCCCAATCCTAAGTGGAATTTTCCCAAATAGGATTTTCCCATGTATTTCCCATGAAACATAGATAGGACAGCATAGAAAAGTCAGTGCCCTCCTAACCATTCCCAAGCACTCTGAATTTGTTGCCGATGACCATTTTGCAGTCTGAGTTCATGGTAACCTAACCCTAACCCTAAGTGGAATTTTCCCAAATAGGATTTTCCCATGTTTTTTTTACCAGAAAACCTAGATAGGAAAGCCTAGACAAGTCAGTGCCTTCCTTATCCTACACCAGCACCCTGAATAGGTTGCCAATTTCCATTTTCCAATATGAGTTCATGGTGACCTAACCTTAACCTTTAGTGGAATTTTCCCAAATAGGATTTTCCCATGCATTTTACCAGGAAAAATAGATGGACAGCCTAGAAAAGTCAGTGCCCTCCTAACCATTCCCAAGAACTCTGAATTTGTTGCCGATGACCAATTTGCAATCCAAGTTCATGGTGACCTAACCCTAACCCTAACCTTAAGTGGAATTTTCCAAAATAGGATTTTCCCCTGTTTTTTACCAGGAAACATAGATAGGACAGCATGGAAATGTCAGTGCACTCCTAATCATTCCCAAGAACTCTGACTTTGTTGCCAATGTCCATTTTGCTATCTGAGTTAATGATGACCTAACCCTAACCCTAAGTGGAATTTTCCCAAATAGGATTTTTCCATGTATTTTACAGGAAACATAGATAGGACAGCTTAGAAATGTCAGTGCCCTACTTACCATTCCCAAGTTCCCCGAATATGTTGCCAATGACCATTTTCCAATACGAGTTCATAGTGACCTAACCTTAACCTTTAGTGGAATTTTCCCAAATAGGATTTTCCCATGCATTTTACCAGGAAAAATAGATAGGACAGCCTAGAAAAGTCAGTGCCCTCCTAATCATTCCCAAGAACTCTGAGTTTGTTGCCAATGTCCATTTTGCTATCTGAGTTAAAGGTGACCTAACCCTAACCCTAAGCGGAATTATACCAAATAGGAGTTTTCCATGTATTTTCCCATGAAACATAAATAGGACAGCCTAGAAAAGTCAGTGTTCTCCTAATCATTCGCAAGCACTTCGAGTTTGTTGCCGATGTCCATTTTTCTATCCGATTTCATGGTGACCTGACCCCAATCCTAAGTGGAATTTTCCCAATAGGATTTTTCCATGTGTTTTACCATGAAACATAGATAGGACAGCCTAGAAAGGTCAGTGCCCTTCTCATCATTCCCAAGAACTCTGACTTTGTTGCCAATGTCCATTTTGCTATCTGAGTTAATGATGACCTAACCCTAACCCTAAGTGGAATTTTCCCAAATAGGATTTTTCCATGTATTTTACAGGAAACATAGATAGGACAGCCTAGAAATGTCAGTGCCCTACTTACCATTCCCAAGTTCCCCGAATATGTTGCCAATGACCATTTTCCAATACGGGTTCATAGTGACCTAACCCTAACCCTAAGTGGAATTTTCCCAAATAGGATTTTTCCATGTATTTTACCATGAAACATTGATAGGACAGCCTAGAAAAGTCAGTGCCCTCCTAATCATTCCCAAGAACTCTGAGTTTGTTGCCAATGTCCATTTTGCTATCTGAGTTAAAGGTGACCTAACCCTAACCCTAAGTGGAATTTTCCCAAATAGGATTTTTCCATGTATTTTCCCATGAAACATAGATAGGACAGCCTAGAAAGGTCAGTGCCCTTCTAATCATTCCCAAGAACTCTGACTTTGTTGCCAATGTCCATTTTGCTATCTGAGTTAATGATGACCTAACCCCAACCCTAAGTGGAATTTTCCCAAATAGGATTTTTCCATGTATTTTACAGGAAACATAGATAGGACAGCCTAGAAATGTCAGTGCCCTACTTACCATTCCCAAGTTCCCCGAATATGTTGCCAATGACCATTTTCCAATACGAGTTCATAGTGACCTAACCCTAACCCTAAGTGGAATTTTCCCAAATAGGATTTTTCCATGTATTTTCCCATGAAACATAGATAGGACAGCCTAGAAAAGTCAGTGCTCTCCTAATCATTCGCAAGCACTTCGAGTTTGTTTCCGATGTCCATTTTTCTATCCGATTTCATGGTGACCTGACCCCAATCCTAAGTGGAATTTTCCCAAATAGGGTATTTTCCCATGAAACATAGATAGGACAGCATAGAAAAGTCAGTGCCCTCCTAACCATTCCCAAGCACTCTGAATTTGTTGCCGATGACCATTTTGCAGTCTGAGTTCATGGTAACCTAACCCTAACCCTAAGTGGAATTTTCCCAAATAGGATTTTCCCATGTTTTTTTACCATAAAACCTAGATAGGAAAGCCTAGACAAGTCAGTGCCTTCCTTATCCTACACCAGAACCCTGAATAGGTTGCCAATTTCCATTTTGCAGTCTGAGTTCATGGTGACCTAACCTTAACCTTTAGTGGAATTTTCCCAAATAGGATTTTCCCATGCATTTTACCAGGAAAAATAGATAGGGCAGTGTAGAAAAGTCAGTGCCCTCCTAACCATTCCCAAGCACTCTGAATTTGTTGCCGATGACCAATTTGCAATCCAAGTTCATGGTGACCTAACCCTAACCCTAACCTTAAGTGGAATTTTCCAAAATAGGATTTTCCCCTGTTTTTTACCAGGAAACATAGATAGGACAGCATGAAATGTCAGTGCACTCCTAATCATTCCCAAGAACTCTGACTTTGTTGCCAATGTCCATTTTGCTATCTGAGTTAATGATGACCTAACCCTAACCCTAAGTGGAATTTTCCCAAATAGGATTTTTCCATGTATTTTACAGGAAACATAGATAGGACAGCTTAGAAATGTCAGTGCCCTACTTACCATTCCCAAGTTCCCCGAATATGTTGCCAATGACCATTTTCCAATACGAGTTCATAGTGACCTAACCTTAACCTTTAGTGGAATTTTCCCAAATAGGATTTTCCCATGCATTTTACCAGGAAAAATAGATAGGACAGCCTAGAAAAGTCAGTGCCCTCCTAATCATTCCCAAGAACTCTGAGTTTGTTGCCAATGTCCATTTTGCTATCTGAGTTAAAGGTGACCTAACCCTAACCCTAAGCGGAATTATACCAAATAGGAGTTTTCCATGTATTTTCCCATGAAACATAAATAGGACAGCCTAGAAAAGTCAGTGTTCTCCTAATCATTCGCAAGCACTTCGAGTTTGTTGCCGATGTCCATTTTTCTATCCGATTTCATGGTGACCTGACCCCAATCCTAAGTGGAATTTTCCCAATAGGATTTTTCCATGTGTTTTACCATGAAACATAGATAGGACAGCCTAGAAAGGTCAGTGCCCTTCTCATCATTCCCAAGAATTCTGACTTTGTTGCCAATGTCCATTTTGCTATCTGAGTTAATGATGACCTAACCCTAACCCTAAGCGGAATTTTCCCAAATAGGATTTTTCCATGTATTTTCCCATGAAACATAGATAGGACAGCCTAGAAATGTCAGTGCCCTACTTACCATTCCCAAGTTCCCCGAATATGTTGCCAATGACCTTTTTCCAATACGAGTTCATAGTGACCTAACCCTAACCCTAAGTGGAATTTTCCCAAATAGGATTTTTCCATGAAATTTACCATGAAACATTGATAGGACAGCCTAGAAAAGTCAGTGCCCTCCTAATCATTCCCAAGAACTCTGAGTTTGTTGCCAATGTCCATTTTGCTATCTGAGTTAAAGGTGACCTAACCCTAACCCTAAGAGGAATTTTCCCAAATAGGATTTTTCCATGTATTTTCCCATGAAACATAGATAGGACAGCCTAGAAAGGTCAGTGCCCTTCTAATCATTCCCAAGAACTCTGACTTTGTTGCCAATGTCCATTTTGCTATCTGAGTTAATGATGACCTAACCCTAACCCTAAGTGGAATTTTCCCAAATAGGATTTTTCCATGTATTTTACAGGAAACATAGATAGGACAGCCTAGAAATGTCAGTGCCCTACTTACCATTCCCAAGTTCCCCGAATATGTTGCCAATGACCATTTTCCAATACGAGTTCATAGTGACCTAACCCTAACCCTAAGTGGAATTTTCCCAAATAGGATTTTTCCATGTATTTTCCCATGAAACATAGATAGGACAGCCTAGAAAAGTCAGTGCTCTCCTAATCATTCGCAAGCACTTCGAGTTTGTTTCCGATGTCCATTTTTCTATCCGATTTCATGGTGACCTGACCCCAATCCTAAGTGGAATTTTCCCAAATAGGATTTTCCCATGTATTTTCCCATGAAACATAGATAGGACAGCATAGAAAAGTCAGTGCCCTCCTAACCATTCCCAAGCACTCTGAATTTGTTGCCGATGACCATTTTGCAGTCTGAGTTCATGGTAACCTAACCCTAACCCTAAGTGGAATTTTCCCAAATAGGATTTTCCCATGTTTTTTTACCATAAAACCTAGATAGGAAAGCCTAGACAAGTCAGTGCCTTCCTTATCCTACACCAGAACCCTGAATAGGTTGCCAATTTCCATTTTGCAGTCTGAGTTCATGGTGACCTAACCTTAACCTTTAGTGGAATTTTCCCAAATAGGATTTTCCCATGCATTTTACCAGGAAAAATAGAAAGGGCAGTGTAGAAAAGTCAGTGCCCTCCTAACCATTCCCAAGCACTCTGAATTTGTTGCCGATGACCAATTTGCAATCCAAGTTCATGGTGACCTAACCCTAACCCTAACCTTAAGTGGAATTTTCCAAAATAGGATTTTCCCCTGTTTTTTACCAGGAAACATAGATAGAACAGCATGGAAATGTCAGTGCACTCCTAATCATTCCGAAGAACTCTGACTTTGTTGCCAATGTCCATTTTGCTATCTGAGTTAATGATGACCTAACCCTAACCCTAAGTGGAATTTTCCCAAATAGGATTTTTCCATGTATTTTATCAGGAAACATAGATAGGGCAGCCTACAAAAGTTAGTGCCCTCTTAATCATTCCCAAGAACTCCAAGTTTGTTGCCGATGTCCATTTTTCTATCCGATTTCATGGTGACCTAACCCTAACCTTAAATAGAATTTTCCCAAATAGGATTTTCCCATGTATTTAAAAGGAAACATAGATAGGGCAGTCTAGAAAGATCAGTGACCTCCTAATCATTCCCAAACACCCCGAATATGTTGCTGATGTCAATTTTTCTATCTGATTTCATGGTGTCCTAACCCTAACCCTAAGTAGGATTTTCCCATATAGGATTTTCCCATGTATTGTACAAGGAAACACAGATAAGGCAGTGTAGAAATATCAGTGCCCCCCTAACTATTCTTAAGCACCGTGACTATGTTGCCAATGTCCATTTTGCAATACGAGTTCATGGTGACCTAACCCTAACCCTAAGTGGAATTTTCTCAAATATGATTTTTCCATGTATTATAAAAGGAAACATAGATAGGGCAGTCTAGAAAGTTCAGTGCCCTCCTAACCATTCCCAAGCACTCTGAGTTTATTGCCGATGTCCATTTTGGTCTCAGAGTTCCTGGTCACCTAACCCTAACCCTAAGTGGAATTTTCCCAAATAGGATTTTTCCATGTATTTTACCATGAAACATAGATAGGACAGCTTAGAAAAGTCAGTGCCCTCCTAATCATTCCCAAGAACTCTGAGTTTGTTGCCAATGTCCATTTTGCTATCTGAGTTAAAGGTGACCTAACCCTAACCCTAAGCGGAATTTTCCCAAATAGGATTTTTCCATGTATTTTCCCATGAAACATAGATAGGACAGCCTAAAAAAGTCAGTGCTCTCCTAATCATTCGCAAGCACTTCGAGTTTGTTGCCGATGTCCATTTTTCTATCCGATTTCATGGTGACCTGACCCCAATCCTAAGTGGAATTTTCCCAAATAGGATTTTCCCATGTATGTTCCCATGAAACATAGATAGGACAGCATAGAAAAGTCACTGCCCTCCTAACCATTCCCAAGCACTCTGAATTTGTTGCCGATGACCATTTTGCAGTCTGAGTTCATGGTAACCTAACCCTAACCCTAAGTGGAATTTTCCCAAATAGGATTTTCCCATGTTTTTTTTACCAGAAAACCTAGATAGGAAAGCCTAGACAAGTCAGTGCCTTCCTTATCCTACACCAGCACCCTGAATAGGTTGCCAATTTCCATTTTCCAATACGAGTTCATGGTGACCTAACCTTAACCTTTATTGGAATTTTCCCGAATAGGATTTTCCCATGCATTTTAACAGGAAAAATAGATAGGGCAGTGTAGAAAAGTCAGTGCCCTCCTAACGATTCCCAAGCACTCTGAATTTGTTGCCGATGACCATTTTGCTATCCAATTTCATGGTGACCTAACCCTAACCCTAAGTGGAATTTTCCCAAATAGGATTTTCCCATGTTTTTTACCAGGAAACATAGATAGGACAGCATGGAAATGTCAGTGCACTCCTAATCATTCTCAAGCACTCTGAGTTTGTTGCCGATGTCCATTTTGCTCTCTGATTTAATTGCGACCTAACCCTAAACCTTTGTGGAATTTTCCCAAATAGGATTTCTCCATGTATTTTATCAGGAAACATAGATAGGCAGTCTAGAATGATCAGTGCCCTCCTAACCATTCCCAAACACTCCGAACACATTGCCGATGTCAATTTTTCTATCCGATTTCATGGTGACCTAAACCTAACCCTAAGTGGAATTTTCCCAAATAGGATTTTCCCATGTTTTTTTACCAGAAAACCTAGATAGGAAAGCCTAGACAAGTCAGTGCCTTCCTTATCCTACACCAGCACCCTGAATAGGTTGCCAATTTCCATTTTCCAATACGAGTTCATGGTAACCTAACCTTAACCTTTAGTGGAATTTTCCCAAATAGGATTTTCCCATGCATTTTAACAGGAAAAATAGAGCAATGTAGAAAAGTCAGTGCCCTCCTAACCATTCCCAAGCACTCTGAATTTGTTGCCGATGACCAATTTGCAATCCAAGTTCATGGTGACCTAACCCTAACCCTAACCTTAAGTGGAATTTTCCAAAATAGGATTTCCCCCTGTTTTTTTACCAGGAAACATAGATAGGACAGCATGGAAATGTCAGTGCACTCCTAATCATTCTCAAGCACTCTGAGTTTGTTGCCGATGTCAATTTTTCTATCTGATTTCATGGTGTCCTAACCCTAATTCTAAGTAGGATTTTCCCATATAGGATTTTCCCATGTATTGTACAAGGAAACACAGATAAGGCAGTGTAGAAATATCAGTGCCCCCTAACTATTCTTAAGCACCGTGACTATGTTGCCAATGTCCATTTTGCAATACGAGTTCATGGTGACCTAACCCTAACCCTAAGTGGAATTTTCCCAAATAGGATTTTTCCATGTATTTTACCATGAAACATTGATAGGACAGCCTAGAAATGTCAGTGCCCTACTTACCATTCCCAAGTTCCTTGAATATGTTGCCAATGACCATTTTCCAATACGAGTTCATAGTGACCTAACCCTAACCCTAAGTGGAATTTTCCCAAATAGGATTTTTCCATGTATTTTCCCATGAAACATAGATAGGACAGCCTAGAAAAGTCAGTGCCCTCCTAATCATTCCCAAGACCTCTGAGTTTGTTGCCAATGTCCATTTTGCTATCTGAGTTAAAGGTGACCTAACCCTAACCCTAAGTGGAATTTTCCCAAATAGGATTTTTCCATGTATTTTCCCATGAAACATAGATAGGACAGCCTAGAAAGGTCAGTGCCCTTCTAATCATTCCCAAGAACTCTGACTTTGTTGCCAATGTCCATTTTGCTATCTGAGTTAATGATGACCTAACCCCAACCCTAAGTGGAATTTTCCCAAATAGGATTTTTCCATGTATTTTACAGGAAACATAGATAGGACAGCCTAGAAATGTCAGTGCCCTACTTACCATTCCCAAGTTCCCCGAATATGTTGCCAATGACCATTTTCCAATACGAGTTCATAATGACCTAACCCTAACCCTAAGTGGAATTTTCCCAAATAGGATTTTTCCATGTATTTTACCACGAAACATTGATAGGACAGCCTAGAAAAGTCAGTACCCTCGTAATCATTCCCAAGAACTCTGAGTTTGTTGCCAATGTCCATTTTGCTATCTGAGTTAAAGGTGACCTAACCCTAACCCTAAGCGGAATTTTCCCAAATAGGATTTTTCCATGTATTTTCCCATGAAACATAGATAGGACAGCCTAGAAAAGTCAGTGCTCTCCTAATCATTTGCAAGCACTTCGAGTTTGTTTCCGATGTCCATTTTTCTATCCGATTTCATGGTGACCTGACCCCAATCCTAAGTGGAATTTTCCCAAATAGGATTTTCCCATGAAACATAGATAGGACAGCATAGAAAAGTCAGTGCCCTCCTAACCATTCCCAAGCACTCTGAATTTGTTGCCGATGACCATTTTGCAGTCTGAGTTCATGGTAACCTAACCCTAACCCTAAGTGGAATTTTCCCAAATAGGATTTTCCCATGTTTTTTTACCAGAAAACCTAGATAGGAAAGCCTAGACAAGTCAGTGCCTTCCTCATCCTACACCAGCACCCTGAATAGGTTGCCAATTTCCATTTTCCAATACGAGTTCATGGTGACCTAACCTTAACCTTTAGTGGAATTTTCCCAAATAGGATTTTCCCATGCATTTTAACAGGAAAAATAGATAGGGCAGTGTAGAAAAGTCAGTGCCCTCCTAACCATTCCCAAGCACTCTGAATTTGTTGCCGATGACCAATTTGCAATCCAAGTTCATGGTGACCTAACCCTAACCCTAACCTTAAGTGGAATTTTCCAAAATAGGATTTCCCCCTGTTTTTTATCAGGAAACATAGATAGGACAGAATGGAAATGTTAGTGCACTCCTAATCATTCTCAAGCACTCTGAGTTTGTTGCCGATGTCCATTTTGCTCTCTGATTTAATTGCGACCTAACCCTAAAACTTTGTGGAATTTTCCCAAATAGGATTTTTCCATGTATTTTATCAGGAAACATAGATAGGGCAGCCTACAAAAGTTAGTGCCCTCTTAATCATTCCCAAGAACTCCAAGTTTGTTGCCGATGTCCATTTTTCTATCCGATTTCATGGTGACCTAACCCTAACCTTAAGTAGAATTTTCCCAAATAGGATTTTCCCATGTATTTAAAAGGAAACATAGATAGGGCAATCTAGAAAGATCAGTGACCTCCTAATCATTCCCAAACACCCCGAATATGTTGCTGATGTCAATTTTTCTATCTGATTTCATGGTGTCCTAACCCTAACCCTAAGTAGGATTTTCCCATATAGGATTTTCCCATGTATTGTACAAGGAAACACAGATAAGGCAGTGTAGAAATATCAGTGCCCCCCTAACTATTCTTAAGCACCGTGACTATGTTGCCAATGTCCATTTTGCAATACGAGTTCATGGTGACCTAACCCTAACCCTAAGTGGAATTTTCCCAAATAGGATTTTTCCATGTATTTTACCATGAAACATAGATAGGACAGCCTAGAAAAGTCAGTGCCCTCCTAATCATTCCCAAGAACTCTGAGTTTGTTGCCAATGTCCATTTTGCTATCTGAGTTAAAGGTGACCTAACCCTAACCCTAAGCGGAATTTTCCCAAATAGGATTTTTCCATGTATTTTCCCATGAAACATAGATAGGACAGCCTAAAAAAGTCAGTGCTCTCCTAATCATTCGCAAGCACTTCGAGTTTGTTGCCGATGTCCATTTTTCTATCCGATTTCATGGTGACCTGACCCCAATCCTAAGTGGAATTTTCCCAAATAGGATTTTCCCATGTATTTTCCCATGAAACATAGATAGGACAGCATAGAAAAGTCAGTGCCCTCCTAACCATTCCCAAGCACTCTGAATTTGTTGCCGATGACCATTTTGCAGTCTGAGTTCATGGTAACCTAACCCTAACCCTAAGTGGAATTTTCCCAAATAGGATTTTCCCATGTTTTTTTTACCAGAAAACCTAGATAGGAAAGCCTAGACAAGTCAGTGCCTTCCTTATCCTACACCAGCACCCTGAATAGGTTGCCAATTTCCATTTTCCAATACGAGTTCATGGTGACCTAACCTTAACCTTTAGTGGAATTTTCCCAAATAGGATTTTCCCATGCATTTTAACAGGAAAAATAGATAGGGCAGTGTAGAAAAGTCAGTGCCCTCCTAACCATTCCCAAGCACTCTGAATTTGTTGCCGATGACCAATTTGCAATCCAAGTTCATGGTGACCTAACCCTAACCCTAACCTTAAGTGGAATTTTCCAAAATAGGATTTTCCCCTGTTTTTTACCAGGAAACATAGATAGAACAGCATGGAAATGTCAGTGCACTCCTAATCATTCCGAAGAACTCTGACTTTGTTGCCAATGTCCATTTTGCTATCTGAGTTAATGATGACCTAACCCTAACCCTAAGTGGAATTTTCCCAAATAGGATTTTTCCATGTATTTTATCAGGAAACATAGATAGGGCAGCCTACAAAAGTTAGTGCCCTCTTAATCATTCCCAAGAACTCCAAGTTTGTTGCCGATGTCCATTTTTCTATCCGATTTCATGGTGACCTAACCCTAACCTTAAATAGAATTTTCCCAAATAGGATTTTCCCATGTATTTAAAAGGAAACATAGATAGGGCAGTCTAGAAAGATCAGTGACCTCCTAATCATTCCCAAACACCCCGAATATGTTGCTGATGTCAATTTTTCTATCTGATTTCATGGTGTCCTAACCCTAACCCTAAGTAGGATTTTCCCATATAGGATTTTCCCATGTATTGTACAAGGAAACACAGATAAGGCAGTGTAGAAATATCAGTGCCCCCCTAACTATTCTTAAGCACCATGACTATGTTGCCAATGTCCATTTTGCAATACGAGTTCATGGTGACCTAACCCTAACCCTAAGTGGAATTTTCTCAAATATGATTTTTCCATGTATTATAAAAGGAAACATAGATAGGGCAGTCTAGAAAGATCAGTGCCCTCCTAACCATTCCCAAGCACTCTGAGTTTATTGCCGATGTCCATTTTGGTCTCAGAGTTCCTGGTCACCTAACCCTAACCCTAAATGGAATTTTCCCAAATAGGATTTTTCCATGTATTTTACCATGAAACATAGATAGGACAGCTTAGAAAAGTCAGTGCCCTCCTAATCATTCCCAAGAACTCTGAGTTTGTTGCCAATGTCCATTTTGCTATCTGAGTTAAAGGTGACCTAACCCTAACCCTAAGCGGAATTTTCCCAAATAGGATTTTTCCATGTATTTTCCCATGAAACATAGATAGGACAGCCTAGAAAAGTCAGTGCTCTCCTAATCATTCGCAAGCACTTCGAGTTTGTTGCCGATGTCCATTTTTCTATCCGATTTCATGGTGACCTGACCCCAATCCTAAGTGGAATTTTCCCAAATAGGATTTTCCCATGTATTTTCCCATGAAACATAGATAGGACAGCATAGAAAAGTCAGTGCCCTCCTAACCATTCCCAAGCACTCTGAATTTGTTGCCGATGACCATTTTGCAGTCTGAGTTCATGGTAACCTAACCCTAACCCTAAGTGGAATTTTCCCAAATAGGATTTTCCCATGTTTTTTTACCAGAAAACCTAGATAGGAAAGCCTAGACAAGTCAGTGCCTTCCTTATCCTACACCAGCACCCTGAATAGGTTGCCAATTTCCATTTTCCAATACGAGTTCATGGTGACCTAACCTTAACCTTTATTGGAATTTTCCCGAATAGGATTTTCCCATGCATTTTAACAGGAAAAATAGATAGGGCAGTGTAGAAAAGTCAGTGCCCTCCTAACGATTCCCAAGCACTCTGAATTTGTTGCCGATGACCAATTTGCAATCCAAGTTCATGGTGACCTAACCCTAACCCTACCCTTAAGTGGAATTTTCCAAAATAGGATTTTCCCCTGTTTTTTACCAGGAAACATAGATAGGACAGCATGGAAATGTCAGTGCACTCCTAATCATTCTCAAGCACTCTGAGTTTGTTGCCGATGTCCATTTTGCTCTCTGATTTAATTGCGACCTAACCCTAAACCTTTGTGGAATTTTCCCAAATAGGATTTTTCCATGTATTTTACCATGAAACATAGATAGGACAGCCTAGAAAAGTCAGTGCCCTCCTAATCATTCCCAAGAACTCTGAGTTTGTTGCCAATGTCCATTTTGCTATCTGAGTTAAAGGTGACCTAACCCTAACCCTAAGCGGAATTTTCCCAAATAGGATTTTTCCATGTATTTTCCCATGAAACATAGATAGGACAGCCTAGAAAAGTCAGTGCTCTCCTAATCATTCGCAAGCACTTCGAGTTTGTTTCCGATGTCCATTTTTCTATCCGATTTCATGGTGACCTGACCCCAATCCTAAGTGGAATTTTCCCAAATAGGATTTTCCCATGAAACATAGATAGGACAGCATAGAAAAGTCAGTGCCCTCCTAACCATTCCCAAGCACTCTGAATTTGTTGCCGATGACCATTTTGCAGTCTGAGTTCATGGTAACCTAACCCTAACCCTAAGTGGAATTTTCCCAAATAGGATTTTCCCATGTTTTTTTGACCAGAAAACCTAGATAGGAAAGCCTAGACAAGTCAGTGCCTTCCTTATCCTACACCAGCACCCTGAATAGGTTGCCAATTTCCATTTTCCAATACGAGTTCATGGTGACCTAACCTTAACCTTTAGTGGAATTTTCCCGAATAGGATTTTCCCATGCATTTTAACAGGAAAAATAGATAGGGCAGTGTAGAAAAGTCAGTGCCCTCCTAACCATTCCCAAGCACTCTGAATTTGTTGCCAATGACCAATTTGCAATCCAGGTTCATGGTGACCTAACCCTAACCCTAACCTTAAGTGGAATTTTCCAAAATAGGATTTTCCCCTGTTTTTTACCAGGAAACATAGATAGGACAGCATGGAAATGTCAGTGCACTCCTAATCATTCTCAAGCACTCTGAGTTTGTTGCCGATGTCCATTTTGCTCTCTGATTTAATTGCGACCTAACCCTAAACCTTTGTGGAATTTTCCCAAAATGTCCATTTTTCTATCCGATTTCATGGTGACCTAACCCTAACCTTAAATAGAATTTTCCCAAATAGGATTTTCCCATGTATTTAAAAGGAAACATAGATAGGGCAGTCTAGAAAGATCAGTGACCTCCTAATCATTCCCAAACACCCCAAATATGTTGCTGATGTCAATTTTTCTATCTGATTTCATGGTGTCCTAACCCTAACCCTAAGTAGGATTTTCCCATATAGGATTTTCCCATGTATTGTACAAGGAAACACAGATAAGGCAGTGTAGAAATATCAGTGCCCCCCTAACTATTCTTAAGCACCGTGACTATGTTGCCAATGTCCATTTTGCAATACGAGTTCATGGTGACCTAACCCTAACCCTAAGTGGAATTTTCTCAAATATGATTTTTCCATGTATTATAAAAGGAAACATAGATAGGGCAGTCTAGAAAGATCAGTGCCCTCCTAACCATTCCCAAGCACTCTGAGTTTATTGCCGATGTCCATTTTGGTCTCAGAGTTCCTGGTCACCTAACCCTAACCCTAAGTGGAATTTTCCCAAATAGGATTTTCCCATGTATTTTACCAGGAAACATAGATAGGACAGCATGGAAATGTCAGTGCACTCCTAATCATTCTCAAGCACTCTGAGTTTGTTGCCGATGTCCATTTTGCTATCCAATTTCATGGTGACCTAACCCTAACCCTAAGTGGAATTTTCCCAAATAGGATTTTCCCATGTTTTTTCCCCAGGAAACATAGATAGGACATCCTAGAAAAGTCCGTGCCCTCCTAAACATTCCTAAGCACTCCGGTTTTGTTCCCAATGTCCATTTTTCTATCCAATTTCATGGTGACCTAACCCTAAGTAGAATTTTCTCAAATAGGATTTCCCCATGTATTTTTCAAGGAAACATAGATAGGCAGTCTAGAATGATCAGTGCCCTCCTAACCATTCCCAAACACCCAGAACACATTGCCGATGTCAATTTTTCTATCCGATTTCATGGTGACCTAACCCTAACCCTAAGTGGAATTTTCCCAAATAGGATTTTCCCATGTATTGCACAAGGAAACATAGATAGGAAAACCTAGAAAGATCAATGCCCTCCTAACCATTCACAAATACCCCGTATATGTTGCCAATGTCCATTTTGCAATACGGGTTCATGGTGACCTAACCCTAACCCTAAGTGTAATTTTTCTAAATAAGATTCTCCCAAGTATTTTACCAGGAAACCTAGATAGGGCAGCCTAGAAAGGTCAGTGCCCTCCTTAACATTGCCCAGGACCACGAATATGTTGCCAATGTCCATTTTGCAATCTGAGTTCATGGTGACCTAACCCTAACTCTAAGTGGAATTTTCCCAAATAGCATTTTCCCATGCATTTTACCAGGAAACAAATAGGGCAGCCTAGAAAACTCAGTGCCCTGCTAACCATTCCCAAGCACTCCGAGTTTTTTGCTGATGAACATTTTGCAATCCGAGTTCATGGTGACCTAAACTTAACCCTAAGTGGAATTTTCCCAAATAGGATTTTCCCATGTATTGCACAAGGAAACATAGATAGGACAGCCTGGAGAGGTCAGTGCCCTCCTTACCATTCCCAAGTTCCCCGAATATGTTGCCAATGTCCATTTTGCAATACGGGTTCATGGTGACCTAACCCTAACCCTAAGTGTAATTTTTCTAAATAAGATTCTCCCAAGTATTTTACCAGGAAACCTAGATAGGACAGCCTAGAAAGGTCAGTGCCCTCCTTAACATTGCCCAGGACCACGAATATGTTGCCAATGTCCATTTTGCAATCTGAGTTCATGGTGACCTAACCCTAATCTAAGTGGAATTTTCCCAAATAGGATTTTCCCATGCATTTTACCAGGAAACAAATAGGGCAGCCTAGAAAACTCAGTGCCCTGCTAACCATTCCCAAGCACTCCGAGTTTTTTGCTGATGAACATTTTGCAATCCGAGTTCATGGTGACCTAAACTTAACCCTAAGTGGAATTTTCCCAAATAGGATTTTCCCATGTTTTTTACCAGGAAAAATAGATAGGACAGCCTAGAAATGTCAGTGCCCTCCTTACCATTCCCAAGTTCCCCGAATATGTTGCCAATGCCCATTTTGCAATACGGGTTCATGGTGACCTAACCCTAACCCTAAGTGTAATTTTCCAAATTGGATTTTTCTATGTATTTTACCAGGAAACATAGATAGGGCAGTGTAGAAAAGTCAGTGTCCTCTGAACCATTCCCAACCACTCTGAGTTTGTTGCTGATGACCATTTTGCTATGAGATTTCATGGTGACCTAAACTTAACCCTAAGTGGAATTTTCCCAAATAGGATTTTCACATTTATTTTACCAGGAAACATAGATATGGCAGGCAAGAAAATGCAGTGTCATCTAACCATTCCCACTCGCTCCGAGGTGTCAGTAGTCAGTGTCCTCCTAACGGAGGTGTCAGCTCTTTCATCCCTTTGCTGTGGCTCCCTGTTCTGTGTTGTCATGTGCAGTCCCAGAAACAGAAGAAGTTTGTGGAACTAAAAAAAAAAGTTCAATCAATGAATTTCAACTTCTCACAGAAAAAAAAAGATCTTCCAATGTTGGAATTGATTGATTGATTTTTTTTAGTCCCACAAACATTTTTTGTTTCTGGGACTGCGTACAGCAGTGGAGGATGTGATGGAGGACTGCGTCGGAGCTGGAAAGAAGGTGCCGCATGTGTCTGATCTGGGGTGAGAACAGGGGGTTTCTTCCAAGTGTCTTGTCCAGAGCTGGGGAAACAAGCCAGATGGGGGGAGCTGCCAATGCTGCTGCTATGAGGTTTGGCACAGCCCCCCTGAGTGGCCATTATACCCCCCTCCCCAGCCAGCCAGCCACCATTGCCCTACCTACTCCTTGCCTGGCTGGCCAGTTGGCACAAAGGCTCACTGCTCTCCTCCTCCTCTTTCTCCTCCCCACTCAAGCGGCCACCAGTGGTTTGGGTGCTATGGATAGAGCCAAGTTAAAGAGGTGCAGCAGTGGGATTGCTCTCAAATAATAAGAGCCGGTGCGCTGCTCGCTCATGTATGCCCACCTTATTGACAGCAATCCTGCTGCTGTGCCTCCACTTTGTTCATCTCAGATGGAACCAAGGACCCGTTGGTGGCCTCTTGAGTGGGGAGGACGAGCTTTGCTGCTGCTGCTGGGCTACTCCTGGGCTACACCCTGCCACTGCCTCCCAAACTCCACGTTCGCCACTGGTGGAAGCAGCAGTGGGACGCTCTGTGCAGGGGGGGGGAAAGCAGCAGTTGGTGGTGGAGCATTCCACTGAGGTGTGGGGGGGGGAAGCAGTGGTGTTGGGGTGCTCCGTGCAGAGGGGAAGCAGCAGCAGCAGTGGAGCGGTCCATTGGGGGCTACAGAGAAAAACAACAAAGATGATCAGGGAACTGGAGGCTAAAACATATAAGGAACGGTTGCTGAAATTGGGTATGTCTAGTTTAATGAAGAGAAAGATGAGGGTGGACATGACAGCAGTGTTCCAATATCTCATGGGTTGCCACAAAGAAGAGGGAGTCAAGCTATTCTCCAAAGTACCTGAAGCAAGACAAGAAGCAATGGATGGAAACTAACCTAAGAGAGTAGCAACCTAGAATAAGGAGAAATTTCCTGACAGTTAGAACAATTAATCACAGCCTCCAGAAGCTGTGAATGCTCCAAAAGTGGAAGTTTTTAAGAAGAGACTGGACAGCCATTTGTCTGAAATGGTATAGGGTTTCCTGCCTGAGCAGTGGGTTGGACTAGAAGACCGCCAAAGTCCCTTCCAACTTTATTGTTGTTGTTGTTGTTGTTGTTGTTATTATTATTATTATTATTATTATTATTATTATTATTATTATTATTATCTCAAACAGTTATATAAAGTGTAATCTCATATAATTGAACATAGAAATATTATCTGTGGCTTTAAGGGCCAAACCAACATGGTATTAAATGCATTATTAGTGGCATTTGTGAGAAAGCTTAAGCAATTCCTTAATTATGTGTCAAACAATGCTTCAATTGCGCATCAAGACTGTCTTAACTCTAGGAGGGAACTTTTATTGGACTAACATTCGTGATTTTTTTTTCTTCCATTGCAAGGTCAGTTTCAGAATAGGAAACTATGGCTTAGGAGAGAAATATTAAAATACATTGGAAGAGCTGTTGTCAAATGAAAAATAGAAAGTACTGAATATGCTTGATTGTAATAATCTATTAACATCTGATGGAAGAATGTGAAAGAAAGCAACAAGCCAGGCAAGGAAATTTACTAATATGAAGATCAGGCTCTTAGGCTAGTATTTTATAAGGCTTGGTGGAGCTAGATTGGGTCTTACTGGTTAGCTGATAAGTCTCCTTGTATAGAAAAGTAAATGATGACCTTGATGTAAGACTTGTTTGTAACACTTGTCTTAGAAATATGGCTTGGAGATACAATAAGGACCTCAGTCACGTGCCTCGCACAGTAGCTCGGAGTTGCAGAATTCCTTTTAAAAAAATTATTTAAATTATTTGTTTTATTTTTTATTTTTATTTAATTATTTTAATATTTGCAACAGGTTGCATATAGTAAATCCCCATGATTAATGCTACACAACAAAGGAAGTCTGATTGCAAGGGAAAGTGGTATAGTATGGGTTGATAATCACATTGTGTCAACATAATGTAAGTAAAAGAACAAAGAACAAATCAAACCATGCTTATAAAAGGAATACAATTGCTACGATTTAATTAGACTTGACTAGAAATTTGGGGCAAGGAAGCATTTGAAACAAGCATTGTGAAAGCGCCACCCAGTAATATGTTGAGTACATTTGTCAAATGAGTTTGTTAGCAGATCGGCATTCTGAAGGAAAATAGATTCCTACAGAAACAAAAGGCAGTTAGGAAAAAGGTGGCAAACAACTATAGCAACAAGGTCAAATTATTTGTCTTTTCAAAATTAAGGTGGACTGAAAGAGCAAATGCAAATGAGTACTGCAAAATCGCAGGATTATTGATCTGGGACAAATTGCGGGAAAGTAACTGTAAAGTGTTTGATAAAATGTCTCATAACAGCAGGATTCAACCCAATGAAGACAATCAGGACATATTAAATCATATTGGCCATTTTTACAAAAATATCTTATGGGGGAACCTTGGAAAATGATAGGATATTCAAGTGGCTTTGTGGCTGGACATACTGTTGGTAAAGCATTTTTTTTCTCTGCCAGAGGCTGCATTTTCATTCTCGCAAGATGAAACAGAGATAGAAAAGGTGTCGCAGGCATATTTTCATGAATGGTTGAGTATATGATCAGTAAATAGTAGGAAAGTAACGCAAGACATACTCGTATATTATGTTGATGCAGGTCTACAACTGTTTTCTAGTTCTTGTTTTGCAGACACTGCTATGGGTAATTAGGGTGGCTTTTGATAATTCTAGCCATAATCTGTATATGTATGTGTATATGCATATATATATATGTATATGTACATGTATATGCACACACACACATGTATATATGTATACACATATGTATGTATACATGAGAATAGCAAATAAAAAGGATCAGAGAATTTTGATCTGGAGTTTCTCACCCATTGCCATCTTGACCTTTTACAGTATGTGGGTAACAATAACTGAATAGAGATGGAAAGTAATGCACCACAAAGGAAACAATTTGGTAAATGGGTATGATGTCAGGAAGGTTCCCCTTCTTATCAGTTCTGTGAACCAAACCATGCTCTATAATTGGTTGTATAGCCATGCATTGTTTAGTGTATCGAGTCAAATGTTTCTCTCGGGTTCAGTCTGAGGCATTAGTTGTAATCGGAGGATTACTTATATAGCGAGTTGTGAAAAGTGTCCCACCACATTTGGCGGAGGCAGCCCTGAAACTGTCTGAATCGTGCAGTTCCTATTAGGCAGCTCCAGACTTTGCACTATTCCTAAAACCAAGCTCAGCTTATTTCCCTGTCTGGCTCCCAACAGATGTAAGAGTTAAGGAAATCTTAACATGGTGTCAGAATCCAATTATATTTCATCTTTAAATTATCAAATATAGAAACTCCCAATTCTGCCTTCTCTGGATTCTGCCATAAGAGGGAGAGAAGGGGGAGAACAAAGGGGCTTTATGGCCCTCACTTCCTTCTTTACACTTCAAAGAGCTGAATGCTGAATGTGTGTTTATTGTAACCTCAAAGCGTTAACATACCAAAGAAGGGTAGTTGCCTTTCATGTAGTTATCTGAAGTCCCCATGCAGACGGAAGAAAGAAGAAAGGGGGTGGAATTGTGATACTTGAAACTATCACTGGAAGGGGGGGTTGATTGGGTGGGACTACTGGGGAACCCCTTAAAACCTTGAATGGAAGAGCTTGAACCCCAAGTCCTGTCTAGCATGCCTGCAACCATTTTCTCTCAATAAAGGATTCCTGTTGGAAGAATTATTCCAAGAGTTCTGTCTTCTTAAGATGCAAAGTGGGGTGGGTCCTTACATTAGACAGGACTTGCAAAATTAATCCACTGGAAGGGAGACCCTTGCCGGGGGATTTTGCAAAAAATTTACCATGTCAGACAATGGAGAAAGAGGGGGAAAACTCCCTGGAAAGAGAGCCGCTGACCCAGTTGGAACCTTGCCAGATGTTGGGATCTGAGAGGTCAGATTCCTCGGGAGAAGAAGTGGTGGAGACACAGGACCACAAGCCTCACTGGTCGATGAACGTTGGAAAGAAAAGTGAGTGGAGAAAGGAATCAAGAAAGGTGACCCTGAGACGGGGGACCAAGCAACCAAAATGGAAGCAGGAGATGGAGAAATCCCTGCACGCAAGTGAAGAGGGAGGAAGCTGGGTACCGTACTCAGACTGGATCCTAGAGAAAGCAATTGACCTGATGAAGAGAACTCTCAGCTCCCTAGGAGAGGAGAATACTGAGCCCTACGGCCGCCCCAGTTCCTGGAGCCACAAAGGGAGAGACACCGAGGGGGACGTGGAACCTGCAACCCCAGGGACATCTACTGATCCAGGAGCCCCCACCCCCTACCGGACCACAGATGGCAATCTGGACGGAAGACACTACCACCCACAACGGAGGCACCGATCCATTCCAAGACGTCCACCCTTGGAGGTGAAATTCAAAGGGGAGCCAACACGCTTGGGGTTTTTCCTAATCCAAGTACTCAACTACATGGAGGAATATGGGCAGGACATTCCCAGCGACAAAGCCCGCATCCGGATCGTGCAATCTGCCCTGGATGGACCAGCTGCGGATTGGGTAGTGAACTTGCATGACTCCAATGCCCCTCCAATGCCCCAGAACTCAGTA